>NC_052160.1:141264838-141564838 GCF_902713615.1 Scyliorhinus canicula
ATCTAGAAGGACAAGAGCAACAGATACCTGGGAACCCCACCACCTGGAGGTTCCACTTAAAGTCACTTGCTGTCTCCATTTGGAAATACATCACCTTTCATTCACTGTCACTGGGTCATACTCCTGGAACTTCCTTCCTAACAGCATAGTGGGCGTACCTACACCTCAGGAACTGCAGCGGTTGAAGAAGGCAAATCGCCACCATCTTCTGCAAGGCAACTAGAGATGGGCAATAAATACTGGCCGAACAAACTATGCCCATATCCTGTTAATGAGTGGGGGAAAAAAAGAACTCACTTTTAATTTAATATATTTAACAATGGCGGTGGGCATGTGTTCACAAAATCTCTTGTCCCCGAATAATGCCACATTCAAACTCTATGGTGGACGTTGGGAGGGACCTGACTAGTGGCAAATAAACAAAATGAGGCTCATGGTCTGAAATCATAATTGCCGATTAACCCGCCCCTCCACCAAAGGGAGGAGACATCTAACCAGCACAAAAAAGTTGATACACGAGTACTGGAGGAGGATTTGGTTTTCCCCCAGGGAGCTCAATGAAAGCTGAGGTATTAGCGAAGTGGAGATTCTATCCCAGTTTCATTGTATAAAGTACAATTGGAGTGTGATTTAGTGTCAGGTCGAGCCTTTATCGGCGCGGTTTGGAATTCCCAGTGGAAGGAGTAGACTTACTTTTGGGGAATGACTTGACAGGCGTGAAGGTTGTAGCTTCACCGATGATTACAGCGCGTCGGAGTGAAGTACCGCAGAGGGTTGATTCTCTTCAGTAAGTCAGGGTGCTGTCCTCTCAGGACTGCAAAGGCTTGAAACCAAAACCGAGCTGAGGGAAAGGTTTGATGTGAGACAGAATGTCTCAGGAAAGAAACATGCCTGAATGTGAACGCAGAAGGTCCCCACAGTGTAGGATGCAGCAGTCACAGCTGCTATCGTTGACCTTTCCAAACCACCCCCAAAACAACTGATAAGATCTAGTAAGGAAGGGCCTCCAGGAAGTGTCTCCAGCTACAGCTCCTGGAACCTTGGGTTTCGGAGCTGGAGCGGTGGCTGGGGACACTGGAGCATCCGTGAGGCGGAGAGTGTTGTGGACAGCACATATAGAGAGGTGATCACACCGCAGGCTCAGACTCCACAGGCAGGAAGGGGATGGGTGACCTCCAAGCAGAGCAAGACAGCTAGGCAGACAGTGTTGGAATCTCCTGTGCCCATTCCCCTGCAAAGCAGATATACCGCTTTGGATTCCATTGTGGGGAATGACCTCTCAGGGGAAAGCAGCAACGACCAAATTTGTTGCACCACGGTTGGTTCTGCTGCAGAGGGGAGGAGTAAGAAATGTGGGAACGCAATAGTTTTAGGGGATTTACTTGCAGGGGGAATAGATTGCCATTTCTGTGGGCACAAGAGAGACCTCTGGATGGTATGCTTTCTCTCTGGTGTGAGGGTCAAGGATGTCATGGAGCAGTTACAGGACATCCTGGAGGGGGAGAATGAATAGCCAGTGGTTGTATACTTTGGGACACCGACATAGGTTTAAAGAAAAAGGGATGAGGTCCTAAAAGCAGAATATAGGGAGTTAGTAAGAAAGTTGAGGAGTCGGACCTCAAAAGGTAGTGATCTCAAGATTGCTACCAGTTCCATGTGCTAATCAGAGTAGAAATAGCAGGATGTATCGGATGAATACGTGGCTGAACAGATAGTCTCAGGGGGAGGGTTTCAGATTCCTGGGACATTTGGACTAGTTCTGTTGGGGCCTCACGGTAGCATGGTGGTTAGCATCAATGCTTCACAGCTCCAGGGTCCCAGGTTCGATTCCCGGCTGGGTCACTGTCTGTGTGGAGTCTGCACGTCCTCCCCGTGTGTGCGTGGGTTTCCTCCGGGTGCTCCGGTTTCCTCCCACAGTCCAAAGATGTGCGGGTTAGGTGGATTGGCCATGCTAAGTTGCCCGTAGTGTGAGGTTAATGGGGGGGATTGTTGGGATACGGGTTACGTGGGTTTAAGTAGGGTGATCATTGCTCGGCACAACATCGAGGGCCGAAGGGCCTGTTCTGTGCTGTACTGTTCTATGTTCTATGGGGTAGTTGGGACCAGTACAAACTGGACAGGTTACACCTGGGCAGGACCGGGACTGATGTCTTTGCCAGAGTGGTTTGGGAGGTTTTAAACTAAAATGGCAGGAGTATTCTATTAGGAAAGGTTTAGGACAGGGGTGGGCAAACTTTTCCGTGCAAGGGCCGCATTCAGAAATTCACAATTTTAAAGGGCCGCATAGTATATTAATTAATAGTCCCGGTTGTAACCAATTAGCGTGCGGCATATACCTCAGCGCTTCCCCCGGCGGCATCCTGCCTTTAGCCCTCTTTTTCTCTACTTTTCAAAAATGGCACTTCACCCGGTTATGATTCTGGGCGCCTCATATAGAACATAGAACAGTACAGCACAGAACAGGCCCTTCGGCCCTCGATGTTGTGCCGAGCAATGATCACCCTAATCAAGTCAACGTATCCACCCTATTATCAGTAACCCAACAGCACCCCCCCCCATTAACCTTACAAAAAAAAATGTTAAAAAAAAATTAAATTTTTTTTTTTGATGACTTGATCTTGGTGGGCCGCATAATGACCTTTGGCGGGCCGTAGTTTGCTCACCCCTGGTTTAGAAGGATATGGGCCAAATGCAGGCAAATGGGGTTAGTTTAGATGGGCTTTTTGGTTGGCATAGACCAGTTTGGGACGAAGGGCCTGTCTCCGTGCTGTAGATTCTATGATTCTATGCAAGCAGTAAGCGGAGGAGGAAACAAGGTCAGAAACAAAAGACAGAAAGGGGAATAAAATAAGTGATAGGCAGAGAAACCAAGGGTCAGATTCAAACAGGACCACAGGGAAAAATATTGGGAGCGAGACAAGTAATGTTTAAAAGACAAGCTTAAAGCCTTTGTGTCTTAACAGGTGGAACATTCGCAATAAAGCGAATGAATTAATCACGCAAATAAATGAAATAATCGGGATTACGGAGACATGGCCGCAGGCTGACCAGAGATGGCAACTGAATACAGGTGTCTTCAGTATTTAGGAAGGGCAGACAAAAAGGAAAAGGTGATGGAGTGGCAGTGCTGTTAAAGAGGAAATTAACGCAACAGCGAGGAAGGATATTAGCTCCGACAATGTGGAAATTATGGGTAGAGCTGAGAAACAACAATGGGCAAACAACATTTGCGAGAGTTGTATACAGACCCCCAAACTGCAGTGGTAATGTTGAGAATGGCATTAAACAGGAAGTTAGAGGGGTCAGCATTGCTGCCTCAGGTCCAGGGTCCCGGGTTCAATTCCGGCCTTCGGTGACTGTGTGGAGTTTGTACTTTCTCCCCGTGTCTGCGTGGGTTTCCTCCGGGTGCTCCGGTTTCCTCCCACAGTCCAAAGATGTGCAGGTTAGGCAGATTGGCCATGCTAAATTGCCCCTTAGTGTCCAAAAGGTTAGATGGGTTACGGGGAAAGGGTGGGCTTAAGTAGGGCGCTCTTTCCAAGGGCCGGTGCAGACTCGATGGCCGAATGGCCTCCTCCTGCTCTGTAAATTCTACGAAATGTGATAAAGAAACATCTGCAATTAATTTTTCTTTTTAATACTCTTTATTGTCACAAGTAGGCTTACATTAACACTGCAATGAAGTTACTGTGAAAAGCCCCTAGTCGCCACATTCCGGCGCCTTTTCGGGTACACAGGGAGAATTCGGAATGTCCAAATTACCTAATAGCACGTCTTTTGACACTTGTGGGAAGAAACCGGAGCACCCGGAGGAAACCCACGCAATTATGGGTGATTTTAATCTGCATATAGATTTGGCAAATCAAATTAGCCACAATACTGTAGAGGAGGAATTCCTGGAATGTATAAGGAATGGTTTTCTGGACCAATACATTGAGGAACCAACCAGAGAACTGGCCATCCTAAACTGATACTGCGTACTGAGAATGGAATCATTGGCAATCTAGTTGTGCGAGACCCCTTGGGGATGAGCGACCATAATATGATAGAATTTTTCATCAAAATGGAGAATGAAGTAGTTGATTCTGAGACTACCACCCCGAATCTTAATAAAGGAAACGTCAATGATTTGAGGCATGAATTGGCTTTGATCGATTGAGGAATGTTATTTAAAGGGATGATGGGGGGTAGGCAATGGCAAACATTCAAGGAGCGCATGGAGGACCTACAGCAACTGTTCATTCCTGTCCGGCACAAAAGTAAAACGGGAAAGGAACCAGAGATAGTATTCGATCCAAGGAAGAAGCATACAAATTGGCCATGAAAAAAAAGCCTGAGTATTGGGAGCAGCTTAGTATTCAGCAAAGAAGAACCAAGGGATTGATGAAGAAGGGGAAAATAGAGTACACAGAACATAGAAAATACAGCACAGAACAGGCCCTTCGGCCCACGATGTTGTGCCGAACTTTTGTCCTAGATTAAGAACAAATCAATTCTACCGTAATCCATATACCTATCCAATAGCCGCTTGAAGATCCCTAATGTTTCCGACTCAACTACTTCCACAGGCAGTGCATTCCATACATAAGAACTAGGAGCAGGAGTAGGCCATCTGGCCCCTCGAGCCTGCTCCGCCATTCAATGAGATCATGGCTGATCTTTTGTGGACTCAGCTCCACTTTCTGGCCCGAACACCATAACCCTTAATCCCTTTATTCTTCAAAAAACTATCTATCTTTATCTTAAAAACAATAAGAACATACGAGAGTAAACTTGCAGGGAACACAAAAACTGACTGTAAAAGTTTCTGACGGTGCATGAAGAGAAGAAGATTGGTGAAGTCATGTCCCTCACACCCAGAAACAGGGGAATGTATATATAATAGGAGACAAAGAAATGGTTGAACAACTAAACACACACTTTGGTTCCATCTTCGCAAATGAGGACACAAATAAGATCCCAGGAATGTTGGGGAATGCAAGATTTAGTGAGAGGGAGGAATTGAAGGAGATCAATAGAAGTAAAGATATGGTGTTGGGGAAATTGATGCGATTGAAGGCTGATAAATTCCCAGGGCCTGAATCTGCATCCCAGATTACTAGGAAGCGTCTCGAGAAACAATGGATGTATTGGTGGTCATTCTCCAGGATTCTATAGACACTGGAACAGTTCCTGCAGATTGGAGGGTAGCTAATGTAACTTCACTGTTTAAAAATGGAGATAGAGAGAAAACAGGGAAATATAGACCAGTAAGTCTGACATCGGTCGTGGGGCAAATTCTAGAATCCATTCTCAGAGCATTTAGAAAATGTGCCCTAGAGGGAGTGCAGCGGAGATATACCAGGTATACCAGACTGATTCCTGGGATGGCAGGACTGACAAATGAGGAGAGACTGAATCGGGTAAGGATTGTATTTGCTGGAGTTCAGAAGAAAGAGGGGATCCTCACAGAAATCTATAAAATTCTAACAGGACTAGACAGAGTAGATGCAGGCAGGATGTTCCTGATGGTGGGTGTGTCCAGAACCAGGGGTCACAGTCTGAGGATACGGGGTAGATCGATTAGGACAGAGATGAGGAGAAATTCTTTCACCCAGAGAATGGTGAGCCTGTGGAATTCATTACCACGGGAAGTAGTTGAGGCCAAAACATTGTGGGCTAGATTCTCTGTAGCCCGACGCCGAAATAGTGATCAGCGATTGGGCGGAGAATGGATTCCAAAGCCGCAATTGCGGCCGGTGCAGTTTGACGCCAGTCCGCCATGCTCCACCCCCTCCAAACCTGCATCATCGTGACGTGCGGCGCGCGTCACGTTGGTGCGTCATTGCTCTGCCCCCGATGGGCTGAGTTCCCGACGGCGTGGGGGACATGTGGTTCCAGTGGTCGGGAACCCGGCATGCTGGCTGCGGACAGTGTACAGCACCACCATACGTGTCAGGATTCGTGCCACTGGCTGTGGGGGGGCTTCTGCTAGGACTGAGGGACTGGTGGGTGGCAACCAGGGGGTGGGTTGTGGGGTCGTGGTTGACGGGTTAGGGTTTGAGCATGGCTGGCACCATGTTTTACAATGCAGCCAGTGCAGGTCGCCAGCGCTGCTCATGTGCGGCCCGGGATCTGGCCATTCTCCAGCCGTTTTCGGCTCAATCCGCGGGAGCTTCACGCAGCGCCGGTGCTAGCCCCTCACCGGTACCAGAATTGGTGAGTTGTTCGCGACGATTTTCCTGTTGTGAACCTCCCATGGTTTCTCCGTTTGTGCTAGCACTTAGCCTCAGAAATGAGGAGAATCCAGCCCTGTGTGTTTTCAAGAAGCAGTTAGAGGTAGCAATTTAGGGTGAAGGGGATCTAAGGATATGGGGGGAAAGTGGGATTAGGCTGTTGAGTTGGATGATCAGCCATGATCATAATGAATGGCAGAGCAGGCTCGAAGGGCTGAATGGCCTCCTCCTGCCCCTATTTTCTATGTTTCTATCAAAGTGCAAATGAGGGTGCAAGAAGTCTCCCCAAGTCCAAAAGGAGATAATTCAGAGACTAACAAACTAACAAAATAGGACACTCCAGTGCTGAACACTGGAAGCTATTTCCCGTGGGTCTTGTAGGGCTCCACAATAGTCCCAAGGACGATACCCCAGTAGGTGGTGCATCAAGTCAGTCATGAACCTTTGCTGCAGAAGCCAGCCCCTCAGAGAGCATGCGCTCTGTGTCTGGGCGAACTTGACAAAGTCCCTGAGAGCTACTGGAGTTTGTCCTCCCAGAATCAGTGGCCCATAGTCTTCTCCGGATGCCAGCAAGCCCATTGATCTGCTCTGGGACATGGTCACTCAATTCTTGATGTTGGCAGGAATAGATATCCTACTCGGGAATGATTTGGCTGGCAGTAAGCTGGTCGCGTCCCCCCCTAACTTGATCAGCCAAACGAAGACAATAGTAAAGGACAAAGTACTGACTACCTGCTCTGAGGCAGAAACCACCCAGTTCCATGAGTGCTACTTCTTGCAAGTTGAGGCTGTGTAGACCCGTTGGGTGGCCTGCAAATGAGTGGACTATGTTCCACTGGATTGTATTGCCCCAGAATACTGTCAGGTAATTCTAAAAGTTGCCCATGCTATCGTGATGGTTGGACATATGGGGACCCGCAAATGTTTAGCCTGCATATGCAAGCACCTTTTATTTGCCTCATTTCCAGTCTAACATGGCGAGTATTACAATACCTGCCATATTTGCCAGAGTGCAGGGAACCCCTGACCCCAGTTAAACCAGACACCTTTCAAAGCCATTCCAGCATTTGGTGACCCATTTGTCCAAATGCTGATGGCCTCTGTGGGGGCAACTACCGAAAACCAAGACCGGCTTATCAATACCTCCTCACCGTATTGGAAATAGCCACCCGATTCCACGAAGCCCCTCCCCTTGGGTAAATCACAGCCAAGGTAGTGTTTGAAGGGCTAACTGAGCTCTTGATCTGATGCCACCTGCCAAGAGAGATCCAAAATGTTTCAGGAGGTTGTACGTAGTTTAGGAATAACCCAGCTAAAGTCCTCAGCATTTCACCCATCTGTCTCCTGAGGCAAACAATGAGTTTTGACCAGAAACATAGAAACTGATTGTTTGGCTGAAAGTGACTCATCAATGGGCAACACCATATGACCCATGTTCCGCTAGCCTTTGGAAAGTTTTAATATTGCATTCCTGGACTTCCAAGGCAGTCTGCAGTTAAACATTGAGCCTGCCAACATCAAAGCTAGACTCCAAGCTGACAACAAAGCTTGCCTCATGTCTAAACTTCCTTGTAGCCTGGCTTTCTGGGAGATTCCTGCCTTCACCTGTAGAGTGGACGAAATCTCTGAATACCAACTTCACCTTACTGCACCATTACCAACTTTAAAGGAATTCTGCAACTCCTACTTTTAGCTAGCTGAACCTGCCCAAACCATAACTCATAGAGAAGGAACCCTCACCGGACCCTGACATTTATGTGAATTAAAACAAAAAAACCCTAAAGATATGGATATTAAGTTATTCCTAGTTGCAAAACAGTTTTGTTTCCCATCTCCTTGTGTGCAAGTATATGTAGTTGCGATGATCATCCCCCAAGCTTAAACGCATAAATGAACAATGCTTCTACCCTAAAAGAGAATTTGCTGAGAGTCATTTTAAAATTGACTTCGAAGGGTTTGGGGATGCCACAACCTATTAAAAAAATTAAAACACCTCTGTTTACAGATAGCCGACGAGAAAAATAAAGCTCAGTTTGACTCTCTCCCCTGTCCATAACATTGTAGCTAAATTTCTAATGTCCAAAGTTTTAAATAAAAGCACACCTCAATGAGAATGTGTCTCATTCTGATCTACAGAATCATAGAATCCCTACAGTGCCGAAGGAGATCATTCAGCCCATCGAGTCTGGACCCACCCTTCGAAAGACCACCCTACCTAGGCCCAATCCCCCACCGTGTTCCTGCAAACCCACCCAAAGGGACAATTTATCATGACCAATGCACCTAACCTGCACATCTTTGGACTGGGGGAGGAAACCGGAGAACCCGGCGGAACCCCACGCAGACACGGGGAGAACGTGCAGACTCCACATAGACGTGGGGAGACTATACAAACTCCACACAAACAGTCCCCTGAGGTCGGAATCGAACCCCATGTCCTGTGTTGGGTGGAGCCTCCGAAGAGCGAAAGGTCAGCAAAAAGTGTGCTGGTCAACTTGGTCCACATCTGCATGCCAATCTAAGTGGCACCTATCTTGACTGATCCTTGTGTAGAATGGCAAATCAGCAAAAAAATATTCTTTCCAACTAACAGGCATGGAAGTTGCTGCGGGCACTCAGTTATACTGTGCCATACTTCCCTGGAATTGAATGTTCCATTCTGGCCGATTTCTCGCCTCGCTTTCTCTGGTCAATTTCAGGAAGTACAGAAATCATTCGGATGACATCTTGAAGTGAAAAACGTGTCTGTTGCTACAATTGACCGATTTGTCATGTGGTTCTTCAGCTCAGCATGCTGGAATGAAACCGGCAGTTAGCAAGTTGGAGCGAGCTTCCTACATAGTAAACTTCATCAGATCTAACCCCCACCCAACAGTTTCCAACTACACATGCTCCGCGAGCCCTCTTTCCAAAGTCCTTCTAATTCTGAACCTATAGATTGTATTACAGTTTCAACTGTTGTCAAAATAGTTACATGAGCATTATTAGCAGAGTTATACTTTGGTGTTTAGGATATATGCACCTGTATATCGAAGCTGCATCAAACTAGGCTTCTCGCATAGTCAATCTCGTTTTTTCATGACCTGTTTGCAGCCTTTGGCATGGTAGATTATACCATCTTCCTCCAACGTCTTGCCACTGGTGCCCAACTGGGTGAAACAGTTCCCACCTCTTCCAGTTTTATCAATCTAATCGTTGCCAGCGTATCATTTAGAATGGCTTCTCATCCTGCTCCTGAGCTGTACCTCTTAATTTCCTTCCTACTCCACACCCCTTCTTATTTACTATCTACATGCTCTCAGCAACATCATCTGAAAGCACGATGTTAGTTTTCGGACAACATCCAGCTCTAAGTTATCATCGCCTCTTTTGACTCCCCGACTGACGTCCATTTATCAGGCTCCTTATCCAACATCCAAGACTAGAGCAGATATTTTCTCCAATTAAATATTGCGAAGATGGAACCCATTATTTATTTCTTTTTTTATAAATTTAGAGTAGCCAATTATTTTTCTTTTCCAATTAAGGGGCAGGGTAGTGTGGCCAATCCACTTATCCAGCACATCTTTGGGTTGTGGGGGTGAAACCCACGCAGACACGGGGAGACTCCATACGGACAGTGACCCAGAGCCAGGATTCAAATCTGGGTCCTCAGCACCGCAGGGAAGCCATTATTCTTGGTCTCTGCTCCGAATTCTGCTCCCTATCTATTGATTCCACCCCACTCCCTGGCAACAGTCTTAAGATTAAGTGAGCGCAACCGTAAGCGTTATATTTGACTCCGAGATGAGCTTCTATCCACATAGCTGTGCCATCACTAAACTCTCTAATTTGACCTCTGTAACATAGCCTGATTTTTAAATTAAAAAAAAAAAAATCTTTATTGTCACAAGTAGGCTTACATCAACGCTGCAATGAAGTTACTGTGAAAAGCTCCTGGTCGCCACATTCCGGCACCTGTTCGGGTACACAGGGAGAATTCAGAATGCCCAATTCACCTAACAGCACGTCTTTCGGGATTTGTGGGAGGAAACCGGAGAACCCGGAGGAAACCCACGCAGGCACGGGGAGAACGTGCAGATTCCACACAGACAACAATAATAATAATAGCTTATTGTCACAAGTAGGCTTCAATTAAATTACTATGAAAAGCCCCAAGTCGCCACATGCCCGCGCCTGCTCGGGGAGGCCGGTACGGGAATTGATCCAAGCCGGGAATCGATCCTGGAATCATGGAGTTGTGAAGCAACAGTGCTAACCACTGACGTCCCACCGGTCTGAGCTCATCTGCTGCTGAACCCTTTTACACTTGACTGTTCCAACACACTCCTGCTAGTGTCCTACATTCTACCCTCTGGAAAGTTGAGGTAGCCCAAAATACCGTGCAACAAATCTTGTTCACGTATCACCCTGTGCAAAGTTTTGATTTAAAAACACTCGCCCTCATTTTCAAATCCCTCCATGAACTTGCTTCTCCCCATCTCTGATCTCCTTCAGTCGCACAACCCACAGGGGATCTGCTTTAAACTCATCCTGGTCCCTTGAACATCCCCGATTGTAATCGTCTCACCCTTGGCACCACTGCTTTCAGCTGCCTCAGCCCCCAGCTCTGGAACTCTCTCCGGGCCAGGCCACGCTACCTCCTTTCAGACACTCTGTAAAACCTACCTTTTTGACCAAGCTTTTAGTCATTTGGCCTAATATCTCACGAGGCGGAGAAATGTAATTTCTCCGTTTCCTTGGAGTGTTATATTACCTTACAGGTGCTATATAAATAGGTGTTGACACTTGGCTACGGCTAAGCGTACTTGAAAATAAAGCTCAACACTTCAAAATTAATTCTAAATTGAACAGCAATGTGATAGCGTGTACGTAATCAGTGTTGAAATTAGAATAGGATGGTAGAATCATGTGGTACAGAAGGAGGTGATTTGTGCCTGCAGTGTCCCTCAGGTGGAGCTACCCAAGAGGTTCCATTGCCCCGAGCCCTGTAGATTGTTCCATTTCAAGTAGGTATTGAATTTCCTTTTGAAGGTTAGTATTAAATTTGCTTCTCATGTCCTTTCAAATCATAATCTCCTTGCTGGAGAAAAAACTTTCTCCTCATCTTTCCTTGGACACTTTTGTCTATTATGTTAATTCCGTGTCCTCTGGTTACCTACTCTCCTGCCACTGGAAACCCTGGGCGGGATCCTCTCAGCCCACGCCGGAGAATCGCGTGACATTGCCCTGACGCCGGTCCGCTGATTCTCCAGTGAGTGGAGAATCGACGCCGGCGCGGCGCCGGTCGGGGGCAGCTCTACGCCCCCCCCCCCCCCCACGATTCTCTGCCCAGGATGGGCCGAGCGGCTGCCCAAAAAAGCCCGAGTCCCGCCGGCTACGTTCACATTTGGTCTTACCCGGCGGGACCTCTGCATCCATCCTGTGTCTGGGGCGGCCTGTGGGGCTGGGGGGGGGACCTCCACCGTGGCCCGGCCCGCGATTGTGGCCTACCGATCGGTGGGTCGGCCTCTCGTGATGGGGGCCTCTTTTGCTCTGCGCCAGTCCCTGTAGCCCTACGCTATGTTGCGTCGGGGCCAGCACGGAGAAGGAGGCTACCACGCATGCGCGCATTCGCGCCGGTCACAGCGCGCATGCGCAGACCCGTGGCACCCATTTGACACCGGTATCGGCAGCTGGAGTGGCGTTGGTTCGCTCCAGTGCCGTGCTGTCCTCCTGTAGGGCAGAGGATCGCTACGCACAGCGGGCTGATGACGCTGTTGTTAAACCCTCCAGTTTTTACGACAGCGTCAACACTCTGCCTTCAGATGGGAGAATCCCGCCCACTCCCTTTCTCCTCATTTACTTTATCAAAACTCCTCACGAATTTAAATACTTCTCCTAAATCCCCTTTAGATTTCTCTAATCTTCAGCTACTCTATCTCATCACTTAATCAAAGGTCCTGATCCCTCGTGTTATTCTGGCCAAAAAAGTGGATGCCAGCTGCAGAAATCTATATTCAAAACTCCAACTCTTCTGTATCCATGCTCTTCATTTCCATCTATATCAGCTGAGCCTGGCCGATGTTGTGGCTTCAGTATTGTTCGCCAGAATGGAAAGCGAGGAAACTGGCAGCTGCTTATGCCACAGGCTTGTGCAGCAAAAATGTTTCAAAAGATGCACAGATGACAGAAATAAACTACACCCAAATTTCCCTGCCATAAATGATGACGTGTCTATAAACAACAAATAGGCAGAGACAAACCTACTGGTTCAAGTGTTTGAGAATGATCGCACGCTATCTTGCTCTTCAAATTAATTTCCATCTTCAGAGATTTCTGTTGCACCAAAAAACAACAAGGTCCCATTAGAGCAAATTGCATTCCATTTTCTCAGGAGACATTTCAACAATTCACCCTGTGGTGAAGGTTCATGAAAAGGGTGCAACATCTGCTCCCTTAACTGCCTTTGCTGCGAGGGAGCTGCAGACAATGTTGTAAAATTGATCTTGTGCCTGCAGGGACATAAAATAAATGATAGACAACGTATTATAGAGAATGAGAAATGTTTGGCAGCAAATTTAAGGGGGCAATTGAATCCTGGGGCCTGCTTTGTGTTGTAAATTGTTCTGACTGTTCTCTCAGTTTATCAGAATGAATTTCTGTCTTGTACCTCACTGCTAGATAGTTTTTCATTCTTTCCAGCATGTGAGCAAGATGACGATGAAGAATTTATAGTGCAAAGGAGGCCATTCAGCCCATCGAGTCTGCACCGGCCCTTGGAAAGAACACCTTACCTATGCCCACACCTCCACCCTATCCCTGTAACCCAATAACCCCACCTAAACTTTTTTGGACACGAAGGGACAATTTAGCATGACCAATCCACCTAACCTGCACATCTTTGGATTGCTGGAGGAAACCGGAGCACCCGGCGGAAACCCACGCAGACACTGGGTGAACGTGCAGACTCCGCACAGCCAGTGACCCAAGCCGGAAATGGAACCTGGGACCCTGCAGCGGTGAAGCAACTGTGCTAACCACTGTGCTACCGTGGTGCCCATAGTACAGAACACAAACAGGTGAAAATGTACTAAAGAATAGTTTTGCTATGATAGTGATCCATCATGCTTAAATTGGACCGTGGTTGAATCCAAATAAAGTGCCTTGGGTGTCCTTGTTCAGAGTGGATAGGGAGGATTGAAGGATAGCCATTGTGGTACCTATATTCAAGAAGGGAGGAAGGGATGAACCAGGAAACTACAGGCAGTCAATCTAACCTCAATGGTGGGGAAACTATTGGAAGCAATTCTGAGGAACAGAATTAATCTGCATTTGGAGAGGCCGGGATTAATCGAGAACAGTCAGCATGGTTTTGTTAAGGGGAGGTCATGTCTGACCAACCTGATTGAATTTTTCAAAGACGTGACCAGGTGTGTAGGTGAGGGAAATGCATTTGACATAGTCTACTTAGACTTCAGCAAGGCTTTTGATAAGGTCCCACATTGGAGATTGATTAGAGCCCGTGGGATCCAAAGAAATTTAGCAACTTGGATCCCGAATTGGCTGAGTGTCAGGAAGCAGAGGGTGATGGTCGAGGGGTGTTTTTCTGACAGGAAGCTTGTGTCCAGTGGGGTCCCGCAGGGATCCGCAGGGATCAGTGATGGGGCCCTTGCTGTTTGTGGTTTATATAAATTATTTAGATGTGAATATAGGAGGGTTGATCAGTATGTTTGTGGATGATATGCAAATTGGTGGGGTGGTAAATAGTGAGGAGGATAGCCTTTGATTACAGGAGGATATAGACGGGCTGGTCAGATGGGCTGATCAGTGGCAATTGGAATTCAATCTGGATAAGTGAGAGGTGATGCAGTTGGGAAGGACAAACAAGGCAAGGGATTACATGATAAATGCGGGACCCTGGGAAGCCCCGAGGATCAGAGGGACCTTGGTGTGCATGTACACCCGTCCCTTAAGGTAGCAGAGCAGGTGGATACAGTGGTAAGAAGGCAAATGTTCTTACCTTTATTAGCCAAGGCATAGAGTTTAAGAGCAGAGAGGTTATGCTGGAACTGTATAAAATGTTGGTTAGGCCACAGCTAGATTATTGTGCGCAGTTCTGGAATCCACATTATAGGAGGGATGTGATAGCACTGGAAAGGGAGCAGAGGAGATTTACCAGGATGTTGCCTGGGCCGGAGAGTTTTAGTTATGATTAGAGATTGGATAGACTGGGGTTGTTTTCCTTGGAGCAGAGGAAACGGAGGGTGGACATGATTGAGATGTATAAAACTCTGAGGGGCACAGATAGAGTAGACAGGAAGAAACATTTTCCCTTGGTGGAGGGATCAATGACCGGGGGACACAGATTTAAGATAAGGAGTAGGTTTAAAAAACCTTTTTACCCCAAAGATGGTGGGAGTTTGGAAGCCGCTGTCTGAAAGGGCCTTTTCTGTGCTGTATGTCTCTCTGACTCTAAACTGTCGGAAAATGAACAAGAACGAGAGGGCACAGATTTAAAGTGATTCGCAAAAGAAGCAAATGTGATGTGACAAAAATCTCACAAGAGTTGTCAGGACTGGAATACGTTGTCTGGAAGTGTGGTGGAGGTAGGTTTGATCGAGGCATTCAAGATGGCATTAGCTGATTTATTTGAATAGAAGCAATGCGCAGAGGTACCGGGAAAAGGCAGGGGAATGGCACGGAGCCATAAAGCTCAGTTGGAGAGCCGGAGCAGACACAAGGGGCCAAATGGCCTCTTTTTACACCATGACAATTGTGATTCACCCTCCCTAGGCTTCTCACTTCTTTAGCTTTTTACACACCTTCTACTTTCTTTACCAATGTTTCTGCCCACTGTAGGATAAGGGGTTAATTCTAACTGTGATATGCTAACGAGACAGTATACATTGTTACAGGTAGTGATGCCAATGTGTCATGATTGTGTTCTCTCTTGCACTTTGTGACCAGATGTAAGGTGGCACAGTGGACCAGTGGTTATCACTGCTGCTTCACGGTGCCGAGGATTTAATCTGGGTCACTGTCCGTGTGATGTTTGCACATTCTCCCCATGGCTGTGGGGATCTCACCCCTAAAACCCCAAAAATGATGCGCAGGGTAGTTGGTTGGCCACGCTAAATTACCTCTTAATTGGAAAAAAAATAATTGGGTGCTCTAAAATTTTTACAAAAAGTGAGAGGATGTAAAGACGGTAAGAGATGGTCCACTAAAGTCAATGTTTTCCTTTCCTCAGCAGACTCTGCAAGTATTCTGTAGCACGACGGGACCAAGAATATTATATGATGGCAACGAGTGAAAGAACAAATATGGGAAAAGTCTCTGCTATTATCTGAAAGCTTTGAACAGGTTACAGGTCTCAAGCAGAAGCATTGGCTGAATTGGCGCCATCGATTTGCCAGATATCGCAGCACATTGGGCCTTGATGCGATGGAGGGCAGTGAGCGGGTCAGTATGTTATACATGGTGGGTGGTGTAGAACCCAATGTTTGCTGAATGCAACCATTCATTATAGAGAGAAAAAAAAAATAATTGAACACTGTGATCTTGAACCAGAGCGGTCACTCTGAAGCAGGAAAGCCTGTAACTGACTTGCCATGGAAAGTCGAGAACATCACCCTAAAAACCTCAGAGCTGAATTCACACAGCTGCTGAGGTGACTAGCAAAGCTGAAGGCAGCTTACCACATCATTGTACGTCCTGAAACAAAGCCAGTGTTGTCTGTTAACAACAGAAACGTTCCTCATTCACTCTTGCCAAAGGTAAAGAAGGAATTTGACTCTGTGTTGAAATGGGGGGGGGGGGGGGCGGTCCCAGTGCCAAAATCAAAAGTATCCATCAGAAATTGCATTGATGCACAAAGAAGTTGAACGCAAAGTTCATCCAATGTCATCTGTGGATGAGTTTAGTTAAATTGAGAAAGAGTTCAACCTTCACGAAGTTAGAAACAAATAGTGTTTTTTGGCAACTACTTGATGAAGTTTGTTTCAACAGATTCCCCTTCGGCATCCCATCAGTGCAAGAAATCTTCCAGGATACTTGGCATTGTCTTCTGCAAGAACTGGATGGAGTCGCATGTCACATGGATGATGCCCTGATTACTGAATCCACTCAAACAGAACATGACACTCGAGTGTGAACTGTTGCTCCAACATCCAGAAAGCTGGACTTGCACAAGACATGCAAATTCTTGTTGCAGACCGTCAAACTCCTTGGGCATACTGTGGGATCTTCCGTGGATCAAGACCAATCAAAGAGTTTCCAGTTCCTCGCAATGCGACTTAGCTCCAGAGAATCATAGGCTTGGTAAGCCAAGTCAGAAAGCTTTTATCCAATCTAGTTGCCGTCAATGAGCCACTAAATCATCTATTGCAACAGGACAATACCTGGTGCTGGGAGGCAGCACCTCGGAGCTTTGAGAAAATCGAAGAGATGCTGATATCACCTGTTATTTTTAGCTCACTATGACCCTGAACTAGCTTATATCATTGCTGCAGATACACCTTCTACAGGACTGGGAGCTGCACTCTTTCAGGTACAGATGGACGGGAAGTGTAGACCAGTTTACTACACATCAACTGCTTTACTACACATCCCATGCACTGGCTGAGACTAAACAGAGATATGCAGCGATAGAGAAACAATAACTGCTACATGGGCTTGTGAGAAGTGTGAAGATCATGTACTTGGTCTCCACTGCAACATAGAGCCAGACCACAAACCCAAAGAACCTTTGGCTTTGATCTTTAAGTCATCTTTGTCTACAGGAATAGTGCCAGAGGACTGGAGGATAGCAAATGTTGTCCCCTTGTACAAGAAGGGGAGTAGAGATAACCCCGGTAACTATAGACCAGTGAGCCTTACTTCTGTTGTGGGAAAAGTCTTGGAAAGGTTTATAAGAGATAGGATGTATAATCATCTGGAAAGGAATAATTTGATTAGAGATAGTCAACATGGTTTTGTGAAGGGTAGGTCGTGCCTCACAAACCTCATTGAGTTCTTCGAGAAGGTGACCAAACAGGTGGATGAGGGTAAAGCAGTTGATGTGGTGTATATGGATTTCAGTAAAGCATTTGATAAGGTTCCCCACGGTAGGCTATTGCAGAAAATACAGAGGTATGGGATTCAGGGTGATTTAGCAGTTTGGATCAGAAATTGGCTAGCTGATAGAAGACAAAGAGTGGTGGTTGATGGGAAATGCTCTGACTGGTGTCCAGTTACTAGTGGTGTGCCTCAAGGATCTGTTTTGGGGCCGTTGCTGTTTGTCATTTTTATAAATGACCTGGAGGAGGGCGTAGAAGGATGGGTGAGTAAATTTGCAGATGACACTAAAGTCGGTGGAGTTGTGGACAGTGCAGAAGGATGTTACAAGTTACAGAGGGACATAGAGAAGCTGCAGAGCTGGGCTGACAGGTGGCAAATGGAGTTTAATGCAGAAAAGTGTGAGGTGATTCATTTTGGAAGGAATAACAGGAAGGCAGAGTACTGGGCTAATGGTAAGATTCTTGGTAGTGTGGATGAGCAGAGAGATCTCGGTGTCCATGTCCATAGATCCCTGAAAGTTGCCGCCCAGGTTGAGAGGGTTGTTAAGAAGGCGTACGGTGTGTTAGCTTTTATTGGTAGAGGAATTGAGTTTCGGAGCCATGAGGTCATGTTGCAGTTGTACAAAACTCTGGTGCGGCCGCATTTGGAGTATTGTGTGCAGTTCTGGTCGCCACATTATAGGAAGGATGTGGAAGCATTGGAAAGGGTACAGAGGAGATTTACAAGAATGTTGCCTGGTATGGAGGGAAGATCATATGAGGAAAGGCTGAAGGACTTGAGGCTGTTTTCGTTAGAGAGAAGGTTAAGAGGGGACTTAATTGAGGCATACAAGATGATCAGAGGATTAGATAGGGTGGACATTGAGAGCCTTTTTCCTCGGATGGTGATGTCCAGCACGAGGGGACATAGCTTTAAATTGAGGGGAGATAGATATAGGACAGATGTCAGAGGTAGATTCTTTACTCGGAGAGTTGTAAGGGCGTGGAATGCCCTGCCTGCAACAGTAGTGGACTCGCCAACACTAAACGCATTCAAATGGTCATTGGATAGGCATATGGACGATAAGGGAATAGTGTAGAGGGACTTTAGAAGGGTTTCACAGGACGGTGCAACATCGTGGGCCGAAGGGCCTGTACTGCGCTGTAATGTTCTATGTTCTATGTTCTTGGTGATGCTCTTAATTGCTAAAGAATGAGCAAAAATACCTCCATGAGTAACAACGATTCAGGACGATGAGATTTGATGCAAAGACAGAGTATGCTCTGGGACAGCAGAAGAAACTTTATCGTGTATCCCAGTGGCACTATCTGAAGAAGATGATGTAGACCTTGTTGAAGAGGTAGAAAGCTTTGCATCGTCAACAACTACAATTCCACTAGCAACAACTCAGTGATTGATCAAAATCAGAGATGCACAGAAATCTGATAAGAATGTGCTGAGGGACAAGAGAGTTTTTTTTTTCATTCGTTCATGGGATGTGGGCATTGCTGGCCAGGCCGCATTTATTGCCCACGCTGGAGGGTATTTAAGAGTCAACCGCATCGCTATGGATCTGGAGTCACATGTAGGCCAGACAAGGTGAGTACAACAGATTTCCTTCCCTAAAGGACATTTGTGAACCAGATAGGTTTTATTACAAATGACAATGGTTTCATGGCCATCTTTAGACTTTTAATTTCAGATTTTAAAATTTAAATTCAAATTTCACCATCTTCCATCGTGGGATTAGAACCCAGGTGCCTAGAGCATGATTCTGGGTCTCTGGATTACTAGTCCAGCAACAATACCATTATGCCTACGCCACTGCCTCCCCTGCATCAAAGGATGGTCAGCATACATACCATACAATCCCATTCTCAGACAGTGCTATGAACAGAAGGGACACCTCAATATAGTTGATAATTTATTTACTTATGATGAGAGATTGGTCAATTCGAGAGTGCTGGGACTTTATATACAACAATTCTACCAAAGATATTTGGACATAAAACATCACGCCAGAGCAAGATATTCTGTTTGGTGGCCAGGAGTCTCAAACGCATTGGAAGAAATAATATCAAACTATATTACCGCCGTTATTCCTCATCAGGAGACATGGGAACATCTTGGAGTGGACCTCTTAGAACACAGAGGTAAGATGTCCTTGATCAGAATAGACAATTACTCGAGATGGAAAGAAGTCAAGCAACTGCATGGTCATACTTCGAAAACAATGATTACATTATTGACAGGAATCCCAGACCTTGTAATCCCAGCCAATGTCAATGCTGCGTGGGTTTCCTCCGGGCGCTATGGTTTCTTCCCACAAGTCCCGAAAGACGTACTTGTTAGGTGAATTGGACATTCTGAATTCTTCCTCAGTGTACTCGAACAGGCGCTGGAGTGTGGTGACTAGGGGATTTTCACAATAACTTCATTGCAGTGTTAATGTAAGCCTACTTGTGACACTAATAAAGATTATTATCTTCTCTACTGAGTAGTACTACACTCCTGTATGCTTCACCGATGCCTGTGTCTATGTATTTACATTGTGTATTTTATGTTTGCCCTGTGTATTTTCTTTTCATGTACGGAATGATCTGTCTGAACTGTACGCTGAATAATACCTTTCACTGTACCTCAGTACACGTGACAATAAACAAATCCATCCAAACAGTTCCATCCAGCCATGACAAAAACCCACAACCTGCTGGACCTCCAACCAGGATCAGAGACCAAGTTTGTTACGGATAAGTGGCTGAACAAATACCTCATCCACAGCACTACCGCAAACAGAACGTGGTCGTGTGAGATGGAATGGACGTGCAATAGTTACCAGACAGATGGAACCTCCTCGCATTTGATGCAGTTAGCACTCAGGTGGAGAGGTCTGAGATGCTGAGGTCGTGGAGAGGTCTGAGATGCTCAGGTCATTGAGAGATCCAGATGACAATCCAGATTGGTGAGCCAGAGTCATCTACAAATTCTCCTTTGCCCAGCATGGCCTGAGGGATCACACATAGAACTCCAGTCCCAATCTCTTCCAGAGGACTGGATCAGGTAAACCAGAGACACCACCACACACCCATTGTCTCTATACCAAGAATGGAAGTCCGAGACAGGACGTGTAAATCGTTCAATTGAACTGTTAAATCAAGCAAACTTTATAACAAAGCATTTGTCAACTCCTACAAACCCATAGGTTACATGTGATATCAGTTAAACAGAAAAGCAAAGAAAGAAGTCCATTGCATAATAAATATCTGTTGAACAAAGGAACTAAAACTGAATGACCATGACTATGGGATGTCATGTAAAACCAAACGCCGTTCACCAAGACCAATTTGAATACCTTTTCCTTGGGTCTTTCTTGAAGTTTCTGTCCTGAGGAAATATGGAGTACTGTATATTAATTTCACATCAAACCTTAAACATGCTCCCCTCTTCCCTGGAGTACTGGGGGAGAGAAGGTATAATCACCAGAACCCGGCTTCTCTGGTGAAAGTTTGATTTTTATTATTATCCACATTTGTGCCGTAAATCTTTCATCCAAAAATGAATTAAGGGGAAACTGGAGAGCTAAATCCAATTGAAACAATCAACCATTCAAAATGTGTACATATAAACTATCACATTTTAGATTGTTGTTAATTAACAATTCATCTCAAACAAAAAAAATTAATAGGTTGGTGATCGAGTCTAGTTTTAATCCTAGTTTTATTCATATAGGGGCTAGTTGAATGCATATAACTCATAAGCAAAATATTAAAAGTGTATTGACTGTGGGAACCCAGTCATTTTCTCATATAATGAATTAACCATTGCTTTCCATTGCATTCAGTACTGAGAATGGAGTGTTTTTTGTGTAATCAACTAATCAATTCTAGTTAGGTCTCTGCCAAGCTATGAAACATGGCAAAGTGTGAGAAAACATAACCAGTATATTTCCTAAGACTGTGCACGCAAACGCTAAGCTAGTTTTGATAGGCACCAATCAATCTCAAGTCACGCTCAATGTTTGATTAACAAGTTATCTTCTAAGTAACACATTCATTTGAACAAACTGGAAGGTCCCAGCTAAGAATTAAAAGCCAATGGACGCAAGTGAGGAGTTAAACCAAAGATAAGAATTTACTTAAAGATAGGACCTCGTGGGCAGCACGGTGGCAGTGGTTGGCATTGCTGCTACAGCGCTGAGGACCCGGGTTCGAATCCCGGCCCTGGGTCGCTGTCCGTGTGGAGTTTGCACATTCTCCCCGTGTCTGCATGGGTTTCATCCCCACAACCCAAAGATGTGCAGGTAGTTCATACTCCAAGTGTATACCAGTGAGTGACTAACAATAAAGTCGTATTTTTGTCACCTACACCATCCACACTCTCAATTCTTTTCAGAAGAGAAAAATAAGAGTCCCCACAATTGGGATGTGTCGCTGAATTGAATGAAGCATTTCTGCTAGTATAATTCATTGGCTCTTATTAAATTGGCTGTTCATTAAATCAATATTGCATTAAAACATTAGAGCACCAGTCCTCAATACCAGTGAAATAACAGTTTCAACCCCCCGGGGTTGTATTGCACAAGGAGAGAGTGAGGAATATCCAGATACTTTGTGGGATTTACTGACCACCCCACTGCGTGTTTTCCAGTGGTGGAGACGGCCCTCCAGCAGGATCTACCGGTGCCGCTGTTGTCAACGGGATTTCCTGTTAACTGCACCCCTCGACGCCGGGGGACACGTGCGCCAGCGTGGGACTGGAATGTCCCGACGACATGAACAGCTGGTAAATCCCGTCCATCGTCTCACTCAATTGTGTTTTCCTAGATCTGTCCAGGGATTTATTTAAAGGGTAATGAAATACATATTCTGCTATTTAAAAGATATTCATAATGACTTCCATATTTCAGAACTAGCTCAAAAATGCTGGATGCACAAATTTTCAAATACACTGGCTAATTATTCAGCCATGCGTCTTTGGGTGTTTACTGACTTAATAAACTGCTCAACATCGAGGGGAGGAAGAGGGTAAGAATTTCTGAACGCAATGGGAAAATGAGTAAAAAAGCATCCAGGGCCAATTTTAAAATAGTAAGAAGTCTTACAACACCAGGTTAAAATCCAACAGGTCTGTTTTGAATCACTATTCGGAGCACAGCTCCTTCCTCAGGTGAATTGACCCTTCATCGGACAATCTGAACTCCATTGCAGGATTGCCACCAATGACAGTAGCTGCTGTGCCCAGTTAAATCTGATCTGAATCACCTGCTACCAACATTGCAAGTTTCTGAAATTTCCATACCCAAATGTTGCTTCTTCTGAATTCAAGAATCTAACACCCCGCACTATCCTCAATCTGGCCTCCCATCTCCTGACTCCCAGCTTCACTTACCATGTTGGCAGATCTTGGTCTCTGGTCACCTGGCTGTTCACATCACACGGACTCCCCTAGAATGAGGTCCAAGGTTTAATATTGGGGTTACCTGGGACCTGCCCTTAATATGCCACACATTAAGACAATAACCAAGTATGACTTTATAGCAGCAAGAGGTAGGAATTGCAACAGGAAAACACCCCGATTCTTTTATTTTTGATAGTTAAAATGGGCAAAATTACTTTGGAATACAGCTTGGAGTCTTAATAGTTCTCTTTAAAATTTCAAGGTGGGAATTACAAATGTTCTTGTACAAGACCAATTTCCTTTCCTGAGACTACCATAAAAGCTGTATCCAACTGAGAAGATTAAATTCAGATTTCCTATTCAGATTCCCTTTGTAGGTACAGACTCTTCATTCTACTTGTTCTGTCAGGATGAGATTGCATTCAGAAATGATATTTAAATATCCAGGGAAAAGCTCTTTAACCGTGACCATATTGACAATCTTGGTGTGTCCCAGGTCTCGTTGCCTGCAGGAGTTCATCTCCATTCAAGTGGCATATTGCTGCCAACCAGACGGCAGGCTGTTATCACCTTATCTCACTGATACCTATAAAGTTCTGACAGGGCCAGACAGGCTGGATGATGTTTGTCTGGCTGGGGAGGTCTACAGCAAAGGGTCACAGTCTTAGGATACTGACTTTCATAAATTACGCTAATCTGTGGGCAGTATCAAAACAGACTTGCAGAGGTGGGATAACCTCCCCTGTCCTTGGCGGGTAGGGTTCAGACTATTAAAATGAACGTGCTCCCGAGATTTTTATTTCTCTTTCAGTTTCTCCCAGAGACCTTTTTTGCTAAAGTCAACCAATTGATGTCCTCCTTGGGCGGTGAGACACCCAGAATCCATGGGGTTTTACTCCAAAGAGACATAGGCCGTCTGGGAGCCTGAAGGCATCGGGGTTTAGCGACCCCCAGTTCCATATGGGGACAAATGGACTCAAGCTCCTGCTCTGCTTCTAGTCTTTGGGCAATAGTTACGGCACAGTTGCATTTCTCTCCGATGAGAGTTTGCTCGAATCCAGTGGCGGTTTCCATCCTGAGGGCTTGGAAGCAGTTCAGGCAACATTTCACCCTCTGCTGGCTGTCTTTTGCTAGCCTCCATCTGCAATGACCATCTTTTCCAGCTGGTTTGGACCGACGTTTAAGCCTTGGAAGGGGGAAGGGTCCGGCGACCTGTTTGTGGAAGGGAGGTTCCCTAGTTTTGAGAAGTTGGCTGAGAAATCCCAACTCCCTGGTTCTGGTCTCGTCATATATTTTCAAATTTGTGATTTTTCATGCAAGGCTTTCCCCTGGAGCCGCTCTTTTCCCTGTTGAAGACGATTTTGACTCTGGCTAGGCAGAACAGGGGTCTGGTTTGGACATATATGACCATAGCCTTCCAACGGACTCTGCTCCATTGAGGGAGTGGAGGATGAAATAGGAGGGCAAATTGATTCCCATTCTTGATGGCGAGGTGTGGAGTGGGGCCGTCCACAGTGTCAACTCTACATCCTCGTGCTCGGCTGAGTTTGATTCAAGTCTTTGCACAGGACGCACCTGACCAGACCTAGGCTGAGTGGAGTCTTCTCCGGGGTTGAGGCTAAGCGCTAGTGCTGCCCTCGGGGCCTGACTAACCCCACACAAATGTTCTAGTGCTTTCCCAAGTTGATAAGCTTTTGGGCCTCTTTCTTCAATACCATGTTGGAGATACTGAAGGTAGACATGGACCCATGTCAGCTGGTGGCCATTTTTGGGGTGTCAGGTTTGCTGGTGCTTCAATCTTGGATGAACATAGAACATACAGTGCAGAAGGAGGCCATTCGGCCAATCAGGTCTGCACCGACCCACTTAAACCCTTACTTCCATCCTATCCCCGTAACCCAGTAACCCGTCCTTTACTATTTTGTGGAACCGTTTACTTCAAATAAGTAATGTTGGCAGCAATGCTGCAAAATATTGGTGCAACGTTTTAGAACACTTCATAATTGTTAGCCTCAGTTAGACATTTTGTCATGCAAGTTCAAACTAACTGTACCTCAGTGGAAGCAGAGACACTAACATTAAGAATACAGGTCTCTCTGATGCTGAAGTTATTTTTTGATCAAATTAGAGGCAATGAAATCACCTAAAAAAGGAAAGAGAAGATCATTGTTGAGACTGTCAGTTATTTGTGACACAATAATGGTGCAATTGCAGAGTAAAAGTGAATCTCTGAAGAAGACTGTTGAAAATTGTGTGCACTTTTCGACAAAAGTTTGGATGAGAACGCCAAGAGCCGCAGCAGTAATGGGTTAATTGACATAGACACAATTGTTTTTGAAGATGAAGTGAAACAATTCATTAATTTAATCGACAATGAGCTCTGTATTTTGAGAGCACAAGCTGATTTGTACAGACTTGTGCATGATGGTTTGCAGGCAACCTTTCCAAATGTGGAAACCATTCTGAAGACCTTTTTATCTATAGTTCTCACAAACGCTTCAAGTGAATGTTCTTTTCTCTATTGAAAAATGAAAAACAATCTGTGACGTACAATTGGTCAGGAACATTTGACAAATTCAGCAATATTAACAATTGAAAATGCATCCTTACAAGATTTTACCTACGATGATGTGATTGATACTTTTGTGAACTTGAGAAAATGTGCAGAAGAAAATCTGTGTTCTGGATTGCAAACAACTGATGAAGCAAGAAAAAAAAAAAATCCGTCCCTCTACCATGTTCTCCAATATAAATTCTGTTCATCAAAACAGAACATTTGCTGGTCTGAGATAATGGCTGGTGGTCACATTCAGACTTTAAATTTTTTTTACAGTACCCAATTATTTTTTTCCAATTAAGGGGCAATTTAGCGTGGCCAATCCACCTAGCCTGCATATCTTTGGGTTGTGGGGGCGAGACCCACGCAAACACGGGAGAATGTGCAAACTCCACACGGACAGTGATCCAGAGCCGGGATCGAACGTGGGACCTCAGCGCCGTGAGGCAGCAGGGCTAACCCACTGCACCACCGTGTTGCCCTTCATTCAGACTGTTGTAACCGATGAGTAACCACCACCCCCCATCGCTCTTTACTGGTCTTCAGAAAGTCTCTTCTTACTCTTCTGGACAGTACAGAATGCTGCCAGACAGTTGCCAGCAAACCCACTGATATTAGATTGGACTGGCTACTCCACTTCATTGGAGTATTTGGTCCTGCAGTGGACCTTTCCTGGCTCATTCAAATGCAAGGAAGCATCAGTCGACGGCAGATCACTTGGAAAGTTAGACCAGGCAGAGGAGCACTATTTATGTTATAATAGAGGTAAATGGACAGAAAATCAAGATGGAGGTGGACACAAGAGTCTCAGCATCAGTAATCAGTGAGGAGATTTGGGACTCTAAGGAGGTGCCAGCTCTCACTCTGGCAGGACTCAACCTTTGGATGTACACCGGCGAAATTAAACCATTGCTTTGAGCTACAGAGGTGGACATTGCTAATAAACAGCCAAGAAGCAAGAGCACGGCTCCTGGTAGCAGAAGAGCCTGGGCTTAATCTACTTGGGCGTAACTGGCTCAGCAAACTTCAGTTGAACTGGGATGAGATAAATTACACAAATGTGACAGGGGATTATCATTCAGAAATATCCAGAAAAGTGACGGGATTATCATTCAGAAATAGCCAGAAAAGTGACTGGAGATATCATTCAAAATATCCTGAGGCTTTCACGGTAAATGGTGGATTCTCAGGCTATACCTTGCTTTTTCCAACAGAAAGCAGTGCCCAAAGCCATGAAGGGTGAAGTGGAAGAGGAGTTGACGGAGTCACCAGTGTTACCGCACCGATCACACTATAGTCGCAGAGCTGCTGAAGACTGATGGCTACTTAAGGCATTAGTTTCACTGCGTTTCATCTTGAAGGGGGATTAAAATTTACAGTGGTTGGGGGGTTAAAGGAGTTATGATTATGCAGTGCTGTGACGTTATTGGTTGTTGTTACCTGTATATATTTATGACTGCCATTAGTGCTGATTCTATTCTGTAACTGTTATTTTGATGTTTAACTAGCTGCTGCCGTTTATGAGTCTATACTGTGTTTTAAACTTTGTTATTTGTCTATTTGAAAGGAGTGTTTTCGACTTTTTTGTGGCCAAGTTACCACAAAACACAAGAAGATTTCCATTTATATAGAGTATAATTTTACGTCACTTGGGCTATAGCAAATTACTTTCAACCACTAACCATGGCGTTGCCATTGATCCCATAACAATGAGATGTTGAGTGTATTTGTTGGCATCAGTGAGGTAGAGACATTGGTCAGGAGACTGGGACTCAAATAGAGCCAAAGGATTTGGAATGAAATAAGCATATGGAGACCCAGTTTAACATTTCATCGCTAACAGTAGAGCAAGTCCCTCAGTACTCAAAATTATTGCATCAACCCAGATTATGCTCAGATTTTGGGGCTTAAATTTAGAAAATTCTGACTCAGACAAGAATGAATCTATTTGAACCAGTTGAAGTTGGCCTTTAAAGATGAGGGATTGTTCCTCAAGCTATCTAGAGAGCCAAGCAAGGGTGTGTGCTGGAGGTGAAAGAGAAAATGGTGGAAAATCTCAGGTCTGGCAGCATCTGTAGGGAGAGAAAAGAGCCAATGTTTCGAGTCCGATGACTCTTTGTCAAAGCTCTACTTTGACAAAGCTCAATTTAAGCTTTGACCAAGAATCATCAGACTCAAAACGTTAGCTCTTTTCTCTCCCTACAGATGCTGCCAGACCTGCTGAGATTTTCCACCATTTTCTCTTTTGTTTCAGATTCCAGCAACCGCAGTAATTTTCTTTTATCCCCTAACCAGGGGCTGGTTTAGCTAGGGGCTGGTTTAGCTCACCGGGCTAAATCGCTGGCTTTTAAAGCAGACCAAGCAGGCCAGCAGCACGGTTCGATTCCCGTACCAGCCTCCCCGGACAGGCGCCGGAATTTGGCGACTAGGGGCTTTTCACAGTAACTTCATTTGAAGCCTACTCGTGACAATAAAGCGATTTTCATTTTCATATATTGTGTTGGAGGTGACCACTTTGTGGAATATCTCGGTGTAATTTGCAAGCCTTTGAGCCACCTTTGGCTGGTCATTACAATTTTCTATCTTGCTCTCATCTTAACCCTCGTGCAGAGTTCTATTGAACCTCAACATAAGGCCAAGATTCTGCACTTTATAATCCTCCGGATTCAACATGGAGTTGACCTATTTCAGACTGTAATCTCTACCTCTATTTTATTCCCTCTTCTTTACACATTTTGGCCTGGCATGTGTATTTCTCTTGTATTTTGCTTTTGGATGGCAGCTTTTAATCATTCTGCCGCTCATACCTCCTTCTGTAACAATTCTGTTTTTCCAGGTACAGCTATTATTTCTTTTCTTGTCCCATTACCACTTCCTTTGGCTCTGCAAGACGATTATTTGTTATTTAATCTTCTCCCATCTTCCACTCTATCACAGACTTTTCGTTTGGGTCTTCTTCCCCCCCCCCCCACATTCCAGTTCTGTCGCAAAGTCACAGACCTGAAGCTCTTGACTCTCAGGACGCTGCTTTGACCCACTTGAGTATTTCCAGCATTTCATCTTTATTTCACTTAAACTGTGTCCCACTGCACAATATTTAGGTTATAACCAACAAATTACTCAAGTCATATTTCTTCCTATTAAATAGCGAATGGGTGGGAGAGCTCAGGCGGTCCGCCAGCATCTTGTAGGGAGGGAATTGGGAGTCACTCAGGCTCCGACGTTGAGTTCAACTTGAGACTGTGACCGCTCCTCTTCCATCTTAACCCATTTAAAACAAATCCCATATATTTTTGTCTGAATGCAAAAAAACAGATTGCTATCCTTTTGTTGCAGTCTCATCCAGATACAGTATAGTTTCTAATGGATTCCCCCTCCCTCTGAAGTCAAACAGACTCAAAACATTAACTTTCTTCTCTCTCCTTACAGATGCTGCCAGACCTGCTGAGGTTTTTTTTTCTTCCAGCATTGTTTGTTTCAGATTCCAGTAATCTTGCTTAGATTACTTCTAATTAACTGCATTAGAAATGAGGGCGCAGCGGCTGCTAGCACAACCAAAATGTGCAACTGGAACAAAAATAGAAAATGCCGGACAATCTCAGTAGGTCTGACAGCATCTATGGAGAGAGAACAGAGCTAACGCTTCGAGTCTGGATGCCTCTTTGTCAAAGCTTTAGGCAAATTGGATACTTTTGCTGCCAGTCACGCTCAGCCGATAAGTACAAAACATTCAGTTTCTAGCCACAAAAGTTAAAGCAGCCACCGGATCCAGGGCACAGCCCACTAGTAACTGAGACACACAATAGGTTTCCATTCCCCCAGATTCTTTATTTGTATTTACTCAATCGACATCTTTGTCTGAACTTTGCTCGACAGGAAAAGGAGACTGCATTCCACATGTTCATTTACTACAAAATGGTTTACACATCATCCAAAACAAGACACATTCCACCAAAACACAGATTCAACTGAAGAGAAAATAAAAAGAAAACAGTTACGGACCCCATTTGCATAGTTCAAAATAAACAAAAAAAATGAGTTTTATTTACAACAGGATAAAAAAGTTATCCATAAACAACTGATGGAGAAATATTTATTCTTTTCTTTTAATACACAAAGATTGCAGGATACATTATTCTTCATGATTCACAAATGCAGGCTGCTTGTAAAAAAATACTCTGAAGCTTCTAGAATCACGCATTTAAGGTTTGATAAATCATTGCCAATTTTTTTAAAATTGTGTCTTTGCTTCTCAACTGAACGTACTAGTCAGATTGTTGTGTGTTCTGGAAGAAGCTGTTTAGACTAATCATTCCATCACAAGAACCATATAAATACATGCAAAACATTTTACATAGAGGTTATGTCACTGGTAATAAGAGAAAAATATCAAAATGCAAGATAAAGCATCAGCACTTCAAGCTGAACTCTAATGTGGCAAACACACCAGGGTACATATTGCTCTGATCCACCACAGTAAGTCATGCATACCACATAATTATTCAGTCATTTTCTAAATTTTTTCTTAAAGTTTTTCTTTTTTTTTACAAAAATACCAGTGTGTGTTACACTAGCTACTGGATATTTCATAATCTTGCTCTCTTTCGCTTTAAAAGAAATAGTTTAGCTTCACTAGTGTATTTATTGAAGGATGGAATTGTCCAGAACCAAAAAATACATTTTCTACATTCACTTGTGCAATGGAATTGCATCACTAGACTTCCTTCCAAGTCTTATTTTACTTCTTTATACCACGGTGCATTCTCAACCGAGAACAAGCCCCATTGAATCGGATGAAAGTGGACTACACGAATGTCGCCAAGACACAGAGAAATTGATGCAACACTTTTGCCTTTTTCATTCAGCATTTATACTTTGAGAACATTTGGAACATTTTTTTTCCCTTGAAAATGGTAAACTGTGGAGGCAGAAGAGTTGGATGTATTCTATTAACAGGATTCCCTTAGCTCCTAAATCAAAAGGTGAAGAAAGGCAACCAAGATATTACACAACTCCTTAGTAATGTGCGTTTGAAATTGCACCCAAATCTGCTGCTCGCTTCATGGAGAGACACAACACACACACACACACACACACACAAAGGGCACACACAATAGAGTTAATAAGTATCCCATCTTTCAAGGCATAAGATAGCGAAGCTGCACTATTTTTTAAACTTATCATCGAACAGGATATATACCTTTAAGCTACAGCACCATACATTTTATTCAATAACTTAAGCCATAGTGTGTTTTTTAAAACTTTTCTAGTGTTGCTCACTTTAAATTAAGCCAAGAAGACTGAACATTTTATATATAGAAATGGAATTATACACAAAAGCAAAATTCTCAGACAAAATTTTAAGATCAACAAAACGTATATAAAAAAACTTCAGAAATGAGCACAACTTTATTATGATAGCAAATATGTCCCAAGTGACTGTCTATAGATAGGAAATAAAAATGTCTATCAATAATTATCAAATCAAGGACTTGTTACCAAGGTGATGACTCTGTATTGTGACACGAACATGCATATATCCCGTTGCATAATCCGTTGCCTCAAATTTTTGCGAACCTTCTTTCCCGCTTAAAACAAAGGCTTCAAAAAAATTAAGCATACGGGAAGGATATTCGTAGCAAAGATGAAAGAGATTAAACAAAGGAAGTGTCCGTCATTTACTTTGCCCAAGTTACTATCAAATTTAAAGCAGAGAAAGTTTTAGTGTCCTATATTCTAACTCACTAACTTTAGAATTGTCTAAAATCATACAAGTGTTTCTACGATGAAGAGGTCAAAGTTTGTTGGTAGATTTCTTCTTAAATCCCATAATCTTTAATTTTAAGCATGGCTTGACAAGGTTTGAGTGCTTGTTGCTAATAAGCAACATAAATGGCACACAGAAAAAGCTTTAACTTTGTTTGAAAAAAGTCTTACCCACGCAGACAACATCCAGATGCATCTTTATATATATATATATATATATATAAAATAATATATATACTTTAAACATCAAAAAAAAATCTGGGCCAGGTGAAGGTTGATTCAAAACTTCTCAAAAAGCTGTCAGAAAACTGGTAGTCTACAATCACAACTGTGCCAGCACTGCCTGGCTCTTCACATCTATCCATCATTTACTATTACCGAGCAAGGTCAGCCCGCACAATCACTTGCTCCACAAGACCATACCTCTGGGAAAATGGTAATTAAAATGTACATTCTTCAAGCAGCTTACCCGACTAGATGATAAGGTATTAGGGAAGATGGGGATTGTGGACGCTTTTTAATGCACAGTTTTAAAAAGTTTATAATATCTGTGGTCCCAAAAACTGTGAAAATGCATCCCTTTCCATGTTAAAATAAATCCAGATTTTTAGTGGAATCAAAGGTCTTTTATTGTTTAATATTGGCAGTTATCACTCTGCCAATGATAGGTATTGAACAGATGTTCTAAACAGAACACTGTGTAATACTGCTCTCATTTTGCTTCGTAAGGCAGCCCACAATTAACCAAGAAAATAAAGCTACGTTATATGGACCTATGAACTATTTTTATTTGTGTTTAGTTTTGCCTCTCCTGTCTTACCCAGTGATGTACAGATGCCCCTCATCAAGCAGCCAGCCCCATTAACTTGAATCTGAATTGCAGTGGGAAGGGTGGTAGATATCGATTCAAACTGACATGTTTCTAAACAAGAGTGAATGAACACACCATCAGTTTAGTTCATTATAGAAATGACCGATTTAAAGGAAAGTTTCAGCCCCCGCGTGACTTGCATGAATACATCACAGTTCGGAATTGCACACTTCCCATAAAATTAATTTAATCTATAAAGGTATATTGTTTTAAATTAAACATTAAACACTCTGAGCAGCCGGCAACTGGTTTATCCCAAAGTCATGATGCGGCCAACGTACAGGATATCAACGGAGGCTTTATAAAAAATTATGATTAATTTATTTGTTGAAGACAAATTACCAATCAATCTGCACTCCTGAGGGGCTTGACAATTTTATAGCTCTTCTATTGGAATTGGAAATTCACTTTTGCCATGGTTTAAGGTCTTTTACACAGGAGACCTGTCTGTATGCAGGGAAATAGAGTAGTGATATATAATAGTTGGAGAGGTCAGTGTGTTAATATCTCAGGTACGCACCGGAAAGATCGAAGGGTGGGAGAGAAGTCAGGTCAGATCAGATCAGGAGCAATCCGTTTCAACTCGACGTGATCTGTCGTGCAGGCTGACAGACACTAGCGGTGGTGAGTGGGCTGGGGAAGGAGATTAGAGAAAAAGTCTAAGATTCTGTTTAAAACCTGCATCTCAACAGAGTTGGATGCAAATTCGAAGATTTTAACCGGGGGCTTCAATTTTATTGAGCAGGAGTAGCAAAGTTCCAATAATGCCGGACCATCAAAAGGTGCCAGCTGCTGATGTTAAAACATCTTCAGCCCATGGTGAAAAATAGCAGTTAGGAAATGAGACTGGAGTTTGAATATTAATCACGAACCAGCTCTTTTTGCCAATCAACGAAGCTTCACGTTGTGGGCACTGTTAGATGGAGGGAAACCCCAGGTTAAGCTGCGGAGGCACGTGGCTTCACCTGACATTTCAGAGATCTTAAAGTGAAGAATGTCCTCGCTTTGAATATCCGAAAACAAAATTGAAAAAGTTTGGCAATTGTTTTTATTCCGACAGTCTCACTAACATAATCTAACCAGAAGTCCATATGCTGTCTGTTGTTTTAAGCTTTCCAGCAGATGAATGCTCTAAATAAGAGAAAGAAAATCCATCATAAATATTGCAACAATTTGTTGTCCACATTGCTTTATAGTGAGGTCACATAAAAGTGCAAACCCACACAAGAATAAACTGCTAATAAGCCTCATGTACATGAAAGACTTTTGAACAACACCAGACAACTGTAATCAATGATCGTAATTCCTCTGTGGCGCTGTGGATGTGTACAAATGCACAGATAGTAACTGCAGTGGAAGATGAGTGTCAACTCTTGACCCATGTGATGTACTAAAATGAAATACTTAAAGGTCAGTTGAATAATGACAGAGGGAAATTAACCTACACACCTGAAAACTGCATTCAGCAACAGAATGCTTGGCTTTTTCTTCAGAACAGGACTCATTTGTCTCACATAGGCTACCTTTATAGGGGCAGCAGATGACAACCCTTGTGCTATTGTCTGTATTGATAAGTTCCTGAAAATTATTTCTAGATACAGCAATTAACAGGCACCAAAGACTAATTCTCCCACAGATTTGAAGCTATCTACCAACGTTTCAATCCAAAAGCTAGATTAACCATAATATCCCCTTGAACTTCCTGTGCACAAAATGTCATTTTTATAATGACGACATTTTTGATATGAACCATCATGTTAACTTATTGACTTGCTTCCTTCATTCTGGAATCCCTCAGCACAGAACAGCTGCTCTCTCGAAGCATTTGATTATGAAAATGCCTTACTGCTGGTGCAATTGCACCGATTCATCCCTAAAATAAAACTTACGACAGAGACCCCACTGGCTTTACTTTTGGTCCTCCTCGGACCAATCCACATCTCTTCAAGATTAGAGATTTTAAACCCTATGGAGCTCAAAGATTTGGATAATGAACTTTTGCTTCAGACACACTCCAAGTAGTCAGGCTTGAAAAAAAACTAACATATATTACACTATTTGACTGCAGCAGATGTGGATATTACAGCTGCTGATTCAGACCTCAGTTAGTGTCTATTCACTCTGGCCATCTTTACAGAGATTAGGACCTATAGTATAACATAACATTAATACAAGTGCAGACATTAAAGATGAGTTAATTAATTAAGTTGAGAACTTCAAACTGCAGTTTCAAGCAGCATTACCTTTAACAGACACCCAGCTACTTCCCTATCGCCTCGGTGGGAACTTGAGACTACAAGACCATAAAACCATTGCAGCAGGGACAGCCATACAGATTTCACTGCAAATGTTATCTGTTCAAATCAGCGATGAAATACGCAAGGACATTTTGTTTGAAAGGAAATAAATATAGTGTGACTCAGGGCTCTACTGCAAGGTCGAGATAAGTAAATTCAAAGGCTTTTCTTAAAAAGAAAAAAGATTCTTAAATGAGGCAACAGTAGCTCAGTAGTCAGGTTAGTCATTGCACCTTCAGCAGCCAGAAAAAATCGGCGAGCAGAGGTTGCAGAGCAAGTGGGGTGCTTACGTGAAAAAGTCACCGATTACATGATGCCACTTGGAAGTGAAATCTTTAAGCAAATAAAGTGAAAAGGTTTAATGTAAAAATGATTTACGGCATCTACTTATTAGGCTCTTCCAGTTAGGCTCAGAATCCAGCCAGAAGCCACAAACACTCAGCATCACAGGATTAAATAAAGAGGGCTAAAGGTTTCAGTTTGCTGGTAAGGTTCAGTCGCAAAATTATGTACGGTATATGTACATGTTTCCATGAGGGTTTGCTCAATTTACATTCTCCAATTTCTTACTTACCAACAAAGACAGTTTCTCTCATCTGATATCACTATAGACCCTTCTCAACTTCCCTCCAATGCAATGGCAACGGAAATGCATCTAATGAAACTTTGTGACAAAGCCGAATTGTCTGAACACTAGTGAATTCATGTGGAGGATCTGGAATAATTAACAGCTGTAGGTTCCATCTTTTCTACAAATGATGCAATGTGCTTTGTTCAACAGCTCTGCAGGCAAGAAGTGGACAGGATAGATTTTGGTTTGGGTACAAACAAGTTAACCCAAAGGATACACTTAGTGCATGGTGGTTAAAAAAAGAAAAGATAATTAAGTGAAAGCTGGTCTGTCACATTCTTTATCAACTCAACATTTTATATTGAAGCTGTGGTATCCCTTTTTGGTTGGTTTATTGAGTACAATTTTATGATCAAAGATGAACGACAACTCATCTCTCTTGCTAACTTCAGCATTTAGTGAGAACTAAAAGAGTTTATTTTTGTCTTTACACCGTAATACAGCAGCCGTCAGAAATTAATTTTGGCAGTTCTATGTGACACCCCATCCCACTGCCCCCTTAGTATAACGGAAAAGCAAAGCATCTGTATAATCTTAGGGTTATAAACACACAAATACCAATATCTCAAAGTTTTCAATTCAGAAAATGCTGAGAAATATTGCCTGTATGCAGTGGTACATTTTATCTGTGCAGATGTGATCACTTCAATGGGAGTGGAAGGGAGTAACGTTTGACAATTTCCCACTGGACAAATACCTCAGAAAAGCTGAAGCTCAACCAAAGTTGAGGCAGCTGATTAAATACAAAATCTGGTGCCAGCATCTTCAAAGATTCCACCGTCTCAAGCAACTGATCTGGACAGAGGGTCCCTCCTCACTCAAATTTCTGCACTTAAGTCTTTCCGTGATATTGTGAGCTTCTAACCGCTCACCAACCTGGAGCAAAATGTCCGAATGCTTAATCACTAATTCGCTCCCCTTCCTGGAAACTTCACTTAACCTTTGTGGAGCCATCGCAAATTCCGTTGATCTTTATTTTAGAACACTACGCTGGCTAAATGTCATTGATTTCATAGAATTATGAAGACATCAATGCATAGCCAATATTTGAGGAAGTATCATGTGCAAAACCAGATACAGGCAAGTGAACAGGTTAAATGGTTATGTAAGGGAAGGAGCACGATGATACAGCAGGTTTGTTAATGCTTTTTAAAAACGTTTGTGAGAGAACTTTACACACTTTATACTTGGGTGCCATTATGCTTACCTCATTGCCGACCAGTTAAGCTATTCTATTCTAGTTTAAGTGTGTGTATCATTAGATAGATTCCCAAATTACAATTTAACAGAAAATACTACCATTGTGGGATTGCAGCCCTTACAGCAAGATTTAAAATGAAAGTAGCAAATAGGCTGCCTGAAATGCACATTCCAAACCAAATTCTTACCAAATTGGTTATCCTCTTTCATTGAAGAAAGGTATAAATCAAAAGAAATTTAGAAGGTCACAGGTCTTCTGAGAAATTGAGATTAAAGTAACTGCTGCACAGCAGTAATATCAGCTGTGGGACTGAAGGAATCACTGACAATTGCCTCATTAGGCTGTCCCCGACACCGGTCACCTTGCCAGAGGACAAAACACAGCTTCAGTGTGCACCTGATGTTGCCGCGCTACCAGCATATTGACAATGATTGAATTCTGCTGCCGCTCAATTTTAACAGGAAGCTGCAAGTCTGGCAGCCACCAGTAGCCATTAAACCAGGCATTTTTGTCCTGCTCAACCAAAATATACAAGTACACAATCTCTCCCCCTCTCAGCGCATCCCCCCCCCCCCCCCCCCCCCCCCCCCCCCCCACCCCTCCCGTCCACACCAAATTGGCTAAAGTTGCTGATCTTAACGATTGTTTCTGAAGGATTCGGAGCAGCTTTCCCATCGAGACCAGCATCATTGCTGACCGCTTCGTCGGGCGGTCTATCGTGGACATGCACCACGCCTTGCTAGGAGACAAAAAAAGTTTTAGAGTACAAGTGATGTCAAGCGTACATCCAGCAGATTAAAATTTAGGAGACTTTGCCTCTTGTGTAACTCAGTGCAATGATGGAAGCCATTTAGCAGCTGGCTACAAACAAAGACATGAAATTGGTCAAAATCAAACCACATCCAGCTGTCAATTGATAATTTAAATAAGTTAAAGTCTTTCCTTCCTGCCGCCCATTTATAGAACCCGGACTACGGAATCAAATCTGGTTCGTCATACTGGAAACCCCAGGAAATATATGTGAAAGCCTTTTTTTCCCAAATCACTACCATTATTGAAATTTGTGGCCTTTCCAATTTAAATAAATCGAACCTGAAGTCTCTTAAGCTCCAAATTGCTGATGGCAAAAGTACTAAAAGCCTTTATAAATTACTCTCAACCATTATCATCCTGTACATTCTTCTGGCGTGGCAGGCTGGTCAGTTTTTAAACCTTAGGTAGTGTTTCCTGTTTGAATGGCACAATGCCAGGAACATCCCCTCATCCGACACAAGGTGCTTTCGGATCTGAGGAATCCCCATCAATTTACCATCTAACATACAATTTTTTTGCTTCCTGCAAGACGAGACAAAATAGTGTGAAAGCTGCAAGTTCAAACGTTTGGAGCTCGAGGAGGGATGGTGGGGGGAGAGGAGGGGCGGGGGGAGGAGGAGGGGTGGAGGGTGGGGGTCAGACTGATGTCTCCAGACTGTGTAGGGGGCTTCCTGGAGCGGGTGAGGCAAAGTTGCTAGCGTCTGTGAGGGGTAGGCTAATTCCACTGTCAACAGCATTGTTATTCTTATTGGGTGGGCTTGGAGCAGCACAGTTGGCAAGTCCATTGATTTCTACGTCAGTCTCATCAATCAGTGGGATTCGAGGCTCATCATCTTCCATTCCAAATTCTGGGTGGGTCATGAAGTTGTGGATGGAGCTTCGAGATTCCGGTTTTTCTATTCCCTCATACAAGGAACTACGGAACGCATTCACCACTTTGATCTGTGGGGCAGAGGAGCCAAAAGAAAAAAGTTAGAAAGACATTTGGTCTTGGTGATAAAACAGTGGGTTTGTTTTTTGGCAATGTGCTGTGAGAATGGAGATCATACATGTTGCTGGCATTAGGTGGTCGGGACTGAGTGCAGTGGAAGCTGTAAATAAAAATCACACACCAGAAATGTAACTTGTGACAAAATGGAGAGAAAATAAAATTAGTTATTCAACAAAAAAATTCCAACGAAGATATGGCTTTTCCATGCTTGTATGGCGACTATACTTAAAATAGGCAATGCCTGATTTAGAGCAAGAAAGAATGGAATGTCGTGAAACAACCAATTTAAGTTAAATAGTTTAAAATTTTTCCTTTATTTGCAAAACTTGGAACTAATTTCCTAATGTCAGGCGGAAGATGGGAACCTCTGAATAGGCCACTAACAAACTTTAAAAAAAAGGAGAGGTGTCTCATTATAAAACCCAATTTAACATCAAGATTTAGGACACGTAGGGGCTATTATAAAGTACAAACAGAATTGGAAAAAAAAAGAAAATCGGAATCAAAAACAACGAAACACTCAGATGGACTATCCACATAAGAGAACAAAAATAAAGTGGAACAGATTGTAGAAATCATATGGGTGAAATAATCAATTTGAAAAGACGGAGTTAAGCAAACGTGAATGTCCCTCTTGAAATGTTATTGCCTTCTACCCTTCTTCCACCCAAACCTACAAATATGGTGTAAAACCTACAGCTGAAAGTCACTTTATATGTGACCAGAATTAAAGTCTCTGTCATTAGGTGACATTAGGCTCTCCTCCCTTCATTGGGGGGAGGGGGGGGGGGAGCAAGCAGCATAACTAGGCAGTAGCCTGCATGGCAGTGTAAAGATTGGATTCTTACCACTCCACGATACATGGAGTACCAAAGTCTCGCTGTACCACTGATATGACTTTTGAGGTTAATCACCACTATTGACGCATTCCTTTGGTTATGTACATTTGCAGGCTAACACAGGGGATTAAAATGCTAGTCACAGCATTTGTCAAATACACACACACGCACCACAAACCTGTACAGAATGGCAAAAGGTAACCCAAGAAATGTAGGGCATTTAATGGGTAGAGTTAGAAGGCAAAACTGAATAAATGACACAGAAATGAACAGAAAATTAGTGTATTGGATTCTCTAATAAGCAGACAGGAATACAAATGAGTATAAATGGGTTGCACCGTAGACACTAAGTTTTACTTTTCCATCTGGAGGGGGGTCCACCAACAGCTGCAATTGCCATTCTAAAGATGTGAGCACTGGATTACTGTGAAGGTACCACTTACTGCACTGAAATAAAATGGACCAAAGATCACTCAGGTTTGACATTGCCTTTCAAAACATAGTGTAAAAGAATGTATCGCTTCAACACAACAAAGACGACGGGGTGTGGGGGTGGGTGGGGGGGGGGGTGGGGGGGGTGGGGAAAGATTGCCACAATCCAACTAAACTGTACAACACAATGGAATCATGATGCACAACAACCAAATCATCCCATGCTAGCCATCAAAATATCTTCTTGCATCGCAGGTAATTTTATAGGTAAAACCAGCAGGTCAAACTGAACATCACAACACACAAGCTCACAATCAGCAAGACGCAAGCATGCAGTGTAGCGGAGAAGCTAACGTGTAAACATTCGAGTATAGGCCCAATATTCGATTCTGCAGCACGTTTAGGGCACTTTCAAAAGACTACAGCTGCAAACGTGTTGAATCAAAGCAAATCTCTAAAAGACTGGCTCCACCCGCAGATGCCATCTCGTACAACAACCTGGCCAATCTGCATCTCTGGCATACTAGTTTATTTACCTTCTTCTTCCGGGCCTCATGTCAAATTAAGATGAGAAAACTAGCCAGCCTAACAAATTCTGTAAACTATTAGAATGATTGGGGGAGGGGGTGCAAGGGGGGGAGGGGGGAGGAGAATTGGATACACATTCTCAGAAGGGCAGATCACCAATACACATACGAGATAAAGATTGACCATTAAGAGCATCAGATAAAACAGCCGTTAGTGAACGATAGAAAAACAATAGAATTAATAGCCTCAGCCCAAACTGCTCCATTTATTGTATTATTCTTGGGGTGGATTTGTGCTAGTGGAAAGATAGTCTGTGCTTCTTTGCTTCCTTGTGCTGCATTGAATTGAAGAGTGAACTCACCTGGGATTTAATTATGATTTATTATAACATTTTCACTGTGCATAGCTAAAAATCTAAGTTGGTGAAGTTAGGGCATCAGGATTCTTTAAAATCGGACTCACCACATTTCCCTACGTTCCTCCCCTCCCCCTCAAGGCACCAAAAACATGTAATACAGACTTTAGCCCTTGTCATCCTGTTAGATGAGGGAAAGTAAATACAATAACATAACCACATGTTGATTTCTTTCAATCTTCATTTGTGACTGAAACTGAAATAAAATGGAACTAGAGACTAATATTAATTACTTCATTAAGTCCTGGTTTAACATCAACTCTTTCAATGTGGTTAATATAGGTCAATATCTCAATTCAACGTCAGTTTCACTTTAACGTTATTTGCCAGAGTTCCTCTTCTATGACTTGTCCACTCACATGATATTTCCCATAGTGCTTCCACTCTCGCCCTTATTGCCTCTTCCCCCTACTCCCGGTCTTGCTGACTCCCCTATGTTCCTTTGGCCCCCAGGCATCTGCTCTTATCAGAGTCCTTGGGGTCTGTTCTTCAGTGGCTACCAATACCTGCTTCTGGCTTTGCTCCTGAACCTGTACTAAGCCCTGGGCTCCATTTAGACGTTGGTCTGTAGTGATAGCTGCTAACTGCACCAGCCGACTTCTATCACTAGATGGAGACAGGCCGATCCAACAGCACTGTGTACTGAGGTGACAACAAGTGCTGTAAATATTTTTAAATAATTGAATTTGTATATTTAACAATGTATTTCATAAGTTAGTCCATCTCGGAATGCACAGTGCTGTGCTGCACATTTACGGTACAGTATTTTGACTTGTACATTGTTTTTATTTGGGCAAGAAATGTTTGAAGGAACCCAACTTGGCATTAAAATTAATCCCGATGGGATTCCATGATTCACTGCACACTAATTTAGGGCTGACTCACGTCACCATTACATTACTCTGGGCCGCTGGATTACTCGTCCATTCAGGTTTACTCCTATTCATGTCAACGCTTAATCTTATTCTCAGTGTCTACATCTGTTCCTTCTGGGAAATGTTACATTCATATTAAGGATCATCCAGCAACTTTTCCAATGACTGCAACTTGTCTTTACATCAATATTTAGCCTAATCTATGATCAGTATAGTTTTTAACAACAGAGAGAGAGAGAGAGAACGTATTTTCTCTGGTGGGGAAAACCAGAACAAGGGCGTAAAATTTAATCTTAAACTTAGAGTAGAGACTATTGAAGAATGAAAGTCTGGCCGCATTTTTCTCACACAATTGGCAGCTGAACTACCTCCGTCCAAATGAAATGAGAGCTGGAGCAGAACATTTTCAAGACTGAGATAGACAGATTTTTGTTAGATCAGGTTATCAAGGGATATGATGGAGCAAATTAACAGATCAGCCATGATCTAACAGAACAGGTGAAAGGACTGAATGGCATACTCTTGTTCTTATTTTACAACACTCTTGGAATACTGTCTTGAATACTCTGGCGCATAATTTTTCGTACTTTGAATAAGGATTTGTGTATTGTGCTTTTAAACGAGTTATCTTATGATCTTCCATGGCTACCCAGCTGCTACTGAAACCACTTGTGCTGTAATTGAAGGGTCATATAACTATCAAAATAGCTACCCAGGGAGTAGCCTTCCTTTCAATAAAAAGTATCTTCTTCATTGACCAAATGTGATCCTCTGCCGATTCCACTCAAATCCCTACTCGCCCATATGTTTTCAGTGCACACAACCTTCCGCAGAGTAATGGCTAAATCATTCTATCCTCATCTCAGCTGCCTTAGACGGGGCTGTGAAACTCCAGTTATCTTCAAGGTTAGTTTCTTCTGAAATGTCTAATCAAAAGCCATCACATCTTAACGTTGATAGCTTTATCCTTTGTTCTCTTCCAAGCATTTGTGGCCTCATGCTGCCTTTGGCCTCCAACACAACTCTCCATCCACTCCATGGCTGAAGCTACCTCTCTTGATGAACAATCCTTCTCTTATTGATTTCTTTGCAGTCTTAGACTTAAATACCGCTCCCATTTCGGAGAACGCTCAAAAAAAAAACCCTCTTACGATAAAAGGCTCGTAAAAATCTTGCCCGATTTGTAATTTTCAAATCTTTCGGCTCTGCCCCCATATTGGTTGCAACCGCTCATTTTTCTCCACTCCTTCAGTGCAGGCCGCCTTCCTCTCTCCTCTCCTCCCCCCCCCCCCCCCCCCTCCTCCCCCCCCCCCCCACCCCCTCCTCCCCCCCCCCCCCCCCACCCCTCCGCTGCTTCCCGCAATAAGACTGAACAAAACGTGTGGCGTTACGAGAAAATAAATTAAGGTGCCATGAAGAACCAAATTTTTAGTTTTAATTAGTTGAAATCCCGGGGACATCTATTTTCTTTGGAGGATGAATATCAACGGCATACAATGTCACATTTATAAAAAAATTCTCCTTTCGACCAATTTTCCACCTTTCCTCTTTTATAAAAACATTGACTCGGTTAATTCTCCCATGTTTTAAAAAGAGTGCGGGGGATAGGCCAGAAAGCTAAGAGACCGGCCAGTCTGACTTCGGTGGTGGGAAAATTATTGGATTCTAAGAGACAGGATAGATTGTCACTTAGAAAGGCACGGATTGATCAGGGATATTCAATATGGTCCTCTCAGGCGAAGATAGTGTCTTAATAATTCAACAGAATCTTTTCAGCAAGTAGTAAGGAGGACTGATGAAGACAGATTAAAATCATCCATAATTACAGATGTTCCTTTATAGGATGCATCACTAATTTCATGTTTAATGCCATTTCCAACATCACCATTGCAGTTTGGGGGCAGCACAGTAGCATAGTACACAGTTGCTTCACAGCTCCAGGGTCCCTGGTTCGATTCCCGGCTTGGGTCACTGTCTTTGCGGAGTCTGCACGTTCTCCCCGTGTCTGCGTGGGTTTCCTCCGGGTGCTCCGGTTTCCTCCCACAGTCCAAGATGTGCGGGTTAGGTGGACTGGCCATGATAAATTGCCCTTAGTGTACACAAAGGTTAAGTTGGGTTATGGGGATAAGGTGGGGGTGTGGGCTTGGATAGGATGCTTTTTCCAAGGGCCAGTGCAGACTCGATGGGCCGAATGGCCTCTCTCAGCATTGTAAATTCTATGACATACAACACCCGCTAACGTTTTTGCCCCTTGGTATTTCTCAGCTCGACCCATACAGATTCCGCATTGTTGGAGCTAATATCCTTCCTCACTATTGCATTAAGGGTTAGGGTTATTTCCTCTGTTGTTTACATGGATTTCAGTGAGGCATTTCACAAGGTCCCACATGGCAGTCTGGTCAGAAAAATGAGACCTCACGGGATACAGGGGAAGGTGACGAGGTGGATCCAAAATTGGCTCAGTGACAGGAAACAAAGGGTAATGGGTCAGTGGGTGTTTTTCAAAATGAGAATCTGTTTTCAGAAGTGCTCAACAGGACTCATTGTTGGGGCCGTGCTGTTTTTGTATATATTAATCCGGGAGGCGTGATTGGGAAATTTGCAGACGGCACAAACATTGGCCATGTGGCTGAGAATTTGAAATGAAATCCAATCCGGAAAAGTGTGAAGTAATGAATTTGGGGCGAGGAAACAAAGCAAAGGAACACTCAATAAACAGGAAGATATTGAGAGGGGCTGAGGTAGTGAGTGAGGTAGTGCATTTCCTTTCCACAGGCCTTTGAAGATGACAGGACAGGTGGGGCAAGGTGGTCAAGATAGCATATGGAATGCTTTCCTTGATTAGGTGCGGTACTGAGTATAAAAGCAGAGTTGTAACACTGAAACTGTATTCAACGTCGGTTAGGCCACAGTGGATTGCGTGTTTGGTTCTGGTCACCACATTACTGAGGGGGATTAATGGATATTGATCGAGTGCACCTGGTCCTGATCTTAGCGTTATTGAGGCAAACTGCAGTTCCTTTCCTCTCTGATAATCCAGAGGACAAAAAGGAATAATAATAATAATAACCTTTCATTGTCACAAGTATGAAGTTATTGTGAAAAGCCCCTAGTCGCCACATTAGCCTGTTCGGCTAAGCTGGTACGGGAATTGAACCCACGCTGCTGGCCTTGTTCTGCATCACAAACCAGCTGTCTAGCCCACTGAGCTAAACCAGCCCATTATTATTATTATTAGGGTGCCGATATGCAGGCAGCAGGTTAAACCCGGAACCTTTATGCAGGGCCAGGTTGCTGGTGCTTTTTTTGTTTCTGGCCCCCTATTACCCCAATAAACCCCCTCAGCAACCACCACCCCTCCGTCCTTCACATCACTGGTACTCATAGATTAACAAGTTTTTTCACACGGCTCAACCAGAAATGACATCACACACATCACAAAGCCGCTTTATCAGGCGCATGCTTGTTGCCTTCATTGTACCCCTGGTAGTGTTTTGTACCTTGTACAACACCCCTCTCCCAGACCTTGCCTGCTGGGCCTCTACAGCTCAGCTACTTGCTGGATAAGTTTGTGAGCTTTGGTAAAAGATGCAACAATGTAGTTCCATAAAGCTTAATGTAAATGTTGAGAAACTAAATTCCTCAGAGGGGCAGATTATTTAACTGTAAATTTCACAGCAGAATAGGTGTCACAGTCGCTATCTGTTCAATTCACACTGATTTCCTTTTACTGCATGAGTTTGAACTCTTCATTTTAATTTTAAGTTGAGTGCAGTCTTCACTCCATAGAGGACTGGAGGACCATCAGCATATTTGTTAAATCACAAGTAGCCGTTGAGCAACAATTTATTGATGGCTGCACTTGTCTTTCAGGCAGACTCTCCATGTGTAATGGCAGTCTACATAACCAAGCCCAATGTGATGAAATATAGCTTCCACACGCATCTCCTTCTTTCAACTATTGAAACTGCTGTGCTCAAATTTTCTGGGAAAAGAAACAAGTAATCTACACCCTCCCGTCAAACTCTGCAACAGATGCCCTGAAACACAGCTAAACTACCTTGGGAGAAAATTCAAGATAAGGCAGAATCCAATGGGAATTCCTCGACTAAGGCACCTGACAAATTTCACTGCAGGAACAAAATATCAAGACCAAGATTTATGTAGCCGTGCCTACTACATTATAGCTTCTTCCAACGCTTTGAAAAGGCTCTCCCAAGCTCATGCGAGAGGCTGATTAAAGGCATTCTTATTGGCATGGTCATAGAGTTATAGAATTTACAGTGCAGAAGGGGACCATTTGGCCCATCGAGTCTGCACCGGCCGTTACAAAAAGAGCACCCTACTCAAGCCCACTCCCCTACCCTGTCCCTGTAACCCCCACTTAACCTTTTTGGACACCAAGGGCAATTTAGCATGGCCAAACCATCTAACCTGCACATCTTTGGACTGTGGGAGGAAACCGAAGCACTCGGAGGAAACCCACGCAGACATGGGGAGAACATGCAGACTCCACAGACAGTGACCCAAGCCGGGAATCGAACCTGGGACCCTGGAGCTGTGAAGGAACTGTGCTAACCACTATGCTACCGTGCTGCCCAACAATACGGTGATAGATGACATGATACTAATAGCCCCTTTAGTAGATTTTAAAATGGCAATAGCTTCGACTGACTGGGTGATGGTGTTGTTTGACCACAACCAAACTGCACAAACGGTCAAAGGTTCCATACTTGCCATTCCATTTCGAGGCAGCAGTTTACAAGTTCAAACATACCTGCACTCGTAGCTCAAAAGCAGAAATGGACAGCTACCCACGCACAAGTTTTTAAAATGAAAACACTTTTTGACATGCATCGCTGCGACTAACTCCAGCTCAAAAAAAAAACCATTATGGCTTAAAATTCCATACAACATCACTGTTGCCAAGGCAACGAAGCAAAGCTGACAGCTCAATTCCAAGACAAGGGAAGTGAAAAGGGTGCAGTCTTCACAACGCAATCGCTAGGCAGTAAATAACATACTTTTCACAGGCCCGGTCTTCTGCTGCAAAAGAAAGATGAGTTTACCTGGAAAGAGTCTGGCTTCCAGTAATTATCTGTCACAGGTTACAAATTAATATTCTTCCCGGAGACGATGGTAGCATTTTAGAATCACTTTTGGGGAGGATTGAACAGGGCTTTCCTCCCCTTTGAAGACTGAATGATGATAGCAGCACAATGGTAAACTCTATAAATGGCCTCAGCTTCAACAAACAGCAGCCTGGACCTTACAATCAATAAACTGCAGCTATTTCCTGCAACGCAGCCAATTGTACATTTAACTTCAGAATAGGTACCCCACTGACCCAAAAGTCACAATTACCTATTATCTAACTGGTTTTAAGAATCTTTCTTGTATTGGCTGTGCTGGAGAAGTTCAGATAGAAGACTGGACTGTTTCACAAATAATATTGAATACTTAAATCATGACCGATGGCCTTAACTACTGAATCCAATTTGCAATTTCTTTTCTCCCCCCAGGTTTAGCGTACAGCCAGCATCTTTTGCACAGAATGTGCTGCTGCTAGGATGCTTCGAGATGAAAACGGAAGCTCCCAGTTCTACTCGTCAAGTCAATTCCCGACTTTTGCGCTGTGCATTTGTACCATAGGCATGACAGACTTGAAAAACCTAAAACAATTCTTGGGCTTACACTCGAACATTTACACTGTGAACGAAAGCCGGATTAATAGACAATGAAACTCGTCTATCAGAGGTGCAAAGAATATTTGAAGTTGGGCAGTGGAATCACAGTCTCGTTGAGCACGTACAGGCTTTCACTGCCGAACTACTAGAGGGATGTCATAATACAATCAGGCAAGTCCGCACTTTGTACAATATTACGTCCAACGGAATTGGAATTGCAAAACTCAATTACAGCAGAACAATAAAGGATGGAAGATTGACTTTTGTCCCCTGGAAGAAATGTTTAATTATCTTGACAATTCCAGTATCATCGGATGACATAGCAGCATAGGTCCAATCCAACCTCGATTTGCCTGGCCCTTCATACAGTAAAATGGGATTAGTGCTACACCGAACCAGATATAGCTGCAAGCTACGAGAAACCGTACGCATATAAAATGATTCAGTTACCAGCTGTTGAAAGTTGTATTGTGACATCCCTGTAATTAATGAAGTGCCTTGTGCTGACATCACTGCCCCGTCCCAAATCCAAATATAAAATTTCCAATTCATTAATTTCCAAAGGGACGCCATGCAGAAGAACAAGATTAGCTAGAAGGAAGTACCAAGTCAACCCTGAAAAGCAATGGCTAATGTCATTTGGTGCTGCAGGGTGGCACTTCCAGCACAGTGGTTAGCACTGTTGCTTCACAGTGCCAAGGACCCGGGTTCGATTCCCGGCTTGGGTCACTGTCTGTGCGGAGTCTGGACGTTCTCCCCATTTCTGCGTGGGTTTCCTCCGGGTGCTCCTGTTTCCTCCCACACAGTCCCGAAAAACATGTTTGTTAGATGAATTGGGCATTCTGAATTCTCCCTGTGTGTACCCGAACAGGCAGTGGAACGTGGCGACTAGGGGATTGTCACAGTAACTGCATTGCAGTGTTAATGCAAGCCTACTTGTGACAATAATAAAGATTATAATTAAAAACAGGGTGACCATTAAAATGCTCCAGCTTTATTGAAATTTCAAACCTCTGGCGAAATTATAGATTAGATATGAATGTAACTATAGAACATTGGAAAAATGTTTCACACCCGATGCTGTGCAATATAATTGGGAATTATAGATGGAATGGGAATTGAGAATAGGGCAGGAATGTGGAGTTGAGGTAGATGATCAGTTCTGATGTTACTGAATGAAGGGAGCAGGATTGTTGGGCTGTATCACTAGTTCCTGCTCCCTGTTCCTTATGTTCTCAGAACAGGGGACCAAAACTAAATTGACCTACAGGCGGAGATAGATTGTGGAAAGCTTACTTTACACTCCACCCGCAGTTTCTAGCAAGTTGCGCAGGCCGATCTTGCTAATCCCCGTGAAAGTGACAGGTACGACGTGACTGAACCACTGTCCCTTTTAAATAGACAACCCAAAGTGCTGAAACCTTAAAACTGTATCTGGGCTGAGGGGGATTTGTTATGTAATAAACTTGGAGAATTTCGGGATCTCTGCTAAACAGGCACTTGATGTCAAACCTTTCCAACTTCTAAGCAGAGTTTAAATGCCCTTCAGAATAATATTATAAATCAGTCTGAAAAAAGAAAAGGACGTTAATGTATTTGCTTGGTTTTGGGAATGTAGTGGTTAAAGTTAGAGCAGATTCAATCTATCTAGAAAATCTAGAAAAAAAACATTCAATGCTGATCCAACTGCACAATAGTCGTTGCACCCCCACTTCATATAGACATATTTATATATATAGTATATATATATATATGTAACTTTTAAAATGACATCTTTTGAGTATTTATCTGAAAAACTCCATTCCTGCGAGAAAAAGAAAACGTTTAGATGCTCCATAAAAAATAAAACAAAAAAAAGCTGAAATGAGAGAACATTCAGGAAACTAAAAGGGGGATAAAAGGATAGTAATAAGTTAAGTGCATGGACGGAGATGATATTAATTTCATGCAGTTTTTAAGAAACCGGCACTCACGCCCCACAGTAGTAGCAGAAGTAGTAGGAGTAGTATTGCCAGTAGAAAGCACTACATGTGTTGGGGTAGAAAGATTTTTTACATCGTGGTGTTGGCTGACTATGGAAGGCTGCCGCCTCAGAGCTCCCTGCAAGGAAGGTCCGCCCTGGAATGTGTTGACAACGCCCATCTGCAAAGAATCAGAGAGTAAGACAGCTTTGCTCCACATCGAAAAGGTAGAAAGAGCAAGAATGCGAGTGAGAGAGCGCACGAGCAGGCAAGGGTGGCTAGAGAGAGAGAGAGAGAGATAGACAGACAGAGGGGGGAGGGGGAAAGAGAGGAGGAGGAGGAGGACAGGAGGGAAAGGTTGCGGGTCGGGGGGGACGGGACACAAGACCGAGAATAAAAGGGAACAAAGAGTTAAAGAGAGGGAGTGAATGGAGAAAGGAAGAAACTGGGTGGAAAGGCAAGGAAAATAAAGCAAAACAGCGAAAATAAATGAAAATAGTAGAGTCCCAGTTATACTGGACAAGATCAAGCGCCCCACAACAAGAATAGAACGGTATAAAAGGAAAAAAGGCACTATGAGAATGTGTAACAGCCATTTGAAGAGAGGGGAGAGAGACAGAAGAATAGAATTCCTGAAGCAGAGGTTATTTTTGGCCAGTTAAACAAGAAAACGGAACACAGATTGGCTCTAAGCACATGATATAACTTTGAATGGACATTACCTAGAGGAGGGACGGTTTATATAAATACTATTTTATCCAAAACAAAAAAAAAAGTACAGTTCACTGAAAGACACTGGTAAAGATAGTGGGATCTGGCAGCTTTTTGGGGGAAGAGAGTTGTCTAGTTCATTTTGAACAGGCTTCCAGTCAGCGATCCATTGCTGTGGTGGGCTATGAGTTTGTCAGCATACCTGAGTCTGGATTCTATTCAGACCTCGGAACCAGAGGATCTGCCCCCGGCGGAGTTCCATTTCAGCATGGTCAATTTCGTCATTATCCTCCATTAGGTCTCCTTCAAGCATGTCATCTTTTGTCGTACCATGGCCAGCTTCCTTCAAGAACTTGAGGCGGCTTGTCGGAACCGAGGAGATTACCTGAAGAAAACATTTCGACTTGCTTTAATCTGTAAGCGGTGCACAATTCCAATCTGGAATATTATGGAGCAGAATGTGAGAGTGCGCGAATGTTCAAAATCATAAAACAGGCCAGAGGCACGGAATAAACTGAAGCCACTGCGATAGGATATTTTTGCTAACAGTCCTATTAAGAGGCCTGGGACATTTTATTATGTCAGGGGTTCCATATTAAGGTGAAACCTTCTCAGGTCATCTTGTAATTCAACTTGAACAGGCATTGCACAGTGTCCCTTGGGCAAACATAAAACCCCATCAAGAAGTGGACTAAGCAATTAAAGCAGGAAAAGAATTTGCAAAGTTTGGTGGACTTGGGTCTCGATTACGCTGGTCACATTTTGAAGTATATACACACGTGATTGATGGACAGTGATGGACATCGAACCTTACCTGTCCCCAAAGAAGCTCTCCAACCCCAATGAAGATGCACCACAGCCATTGATTGAGTGTTAGTCCCGAGCAGCTAAACGGTTTCCCTCCAAGCTCCACAATGACAATCTGCAGTGAAAAAGAAAACCCAAACATTATATTCCTCATCAGACAGAGCCACATTTATTAAATCAAAGGTGCAACTGAACCAACGCTTCATTTCTGGGCATGCCAGTTAAATAGGCCAAATCAATATTCTCGCTGGACGCTAAAAGGTGGTGGCCTCCTCAGGGGACCAAGCCAAAAACCCCCTGACAGCTGATGGCGACTAGCTCTTTAAAAAAGGAAATGAGCGGCTGCCATCTCAGGTAGAACCCCTCTCCCAACCCCCTAACGGTGAACTTGACCATCTCCAACTGTAGAAACTCTATGAGGTCACCCAACCAGGCCAAGGCACTTGGTCTGGTTGGGTGACCTCAGAATTTCTACATGGCTCCCAGTTCGACATTATGAATTTCTGACATGGTGTTGAAGGAGGAGACCCAAAAGCTCAACAACCTAGGACAAAACCAGGACATACGAGTAAGGTTAGCAGCTCCCCCCCCCCCCACCCCCGACGACACCGCTCGCGCCTGTCATCTACCCCTGAAACCCCCCCCCACTCACCCTTGCCTTGGTCAGATGAGCCCTGTGCACCACCTTGAACTGGATCAAATCAAGCCGGGCACAGGAGGACGTGGAGTTAACCCTCTGAAGAGCCTCACTCCACACCTCCTCATCCAGAATAGGATCCAATTCACCCTCACATTTTACTTAACTTTATTCAATAGAGCTGACTCCGCTGACAAGATCTGGCTATAAATACTAATACTCGAATACCTCCCCCACCAGACCCAGCCAAAGGCAGAATCCTTATCAAGGAGGTAGGTGGTGCCACGGGAAATGAAGACGAGGCCTTCCGCAGAAAATCACGATCTGGAAATAATGAATCAACTTGGTTCCAGGGAGCTGAAAATGTTCCTTGAAGCTAGCAAACCTTCCTGCCACGAATAAGACTACAAACCTCTCCAGACCCTACCCCTCACATGAACTAAACGTCGAGTCTCAGCCCGCCGACACAAAGCGATAATTGCTATAGGAAGGGGCCCAGAATGACATGGCAAATTTAAAATGCTGTCTGGGTCGCTTGCAGATTTTCAGGATGGACACCACCTCCGGATTCAAAGAGAGTCTCGCAGGAGGGAACAGAAGCGAGACAGTCACTAAAACACCCAAACTAGAGCCCCCTACAGGAACTCACCTCCATTCGGCCCCAAACGGAACTCGGATCACTAACCACACCAGCACTCTCTCAATATTGGCTGCCCAATAATAAAATAACAAATTGGGCAAACGGCCTACAGATTCCTTGGCGTTTCACCTGCCCAAATACTAACTTGTTAACCCTGACAAAAAAGGATTTAGGGAGAAAAAATGGGGAGACACTGAAAAAGGAATAAAAACCTCCGGAGGACACTCATTTTAATAGTCTGAACCCTGCCCGCGAAGGACAGGGGGAGGTTAAACTGCTGCTGCGAGTTAGATTAGACCCCTTCACCGACTAGCGCAACTTAATTTCAGAAGCGAGGTCCAATCATGGGACATCCGGATTCCCAGATAATGAAAGGTAGATCTGGCAAGGCGCAAAGGCCACATCCCCAGATAGGCTCCCCGCTCTGGGGGATTAACCAGAAAGAATTTGCTCTTGTCCAAATTCAACTTATTACCAGAGAAGGAGCCAAAAATCCTAAATAGCTTCATTATCTCACCATAGTGGTGGAAACTGGGTCTGGAATATTAAAAAGCAGGTTTTTCTGCGTACAAGGACACCCTATGCTCCCTCCCTCTTAACTTATCCCCTTCCGCTTACCAGAAGATCTGAACGCAATGGCCAACTGTTCAATTGCTAAAACAAATAGAAGCGGAGACAGCAGACATCCCTGCCTCGCACCCCTAGTCAGTGGAAAATCACCCAAGCTTAAGGGATTGTTGCCTATATTGTACTAGGGGCCCTGTACAATGACCGAATCTAAATGAACCTTTGCCCAAACATAAACCTAAGAATCTCAAAGAGATGCCCCCACTCCAGCCTATCAAACACTTTTCAGCTTCCATAGATACAATCACCTCCGGTTCAGGCACAGATGAGGGATAAAGGTTAATACTTAACAGCCAAAGTATATTGGTTGACAACTTTCGACCCTGAATAAATCCGGTCTTGTCCTCCTGATCACCTCTGGGAGGCAGGACTCCAATCGCAGTGCCAACACCTTTGCGAGCAATTTGGCATTTGCATTGAAAGAAAATGGGGCGAAATGACCGACATTCCAGAGGGCCCATGTCCTTCTTCAGGATCAGGGAAATGGAGTCCTGCACAAGTGTAACAGGCAATGAACCCTGGGCCAAAGAGTTCTTGAACATATCCAATATCAATGGGATCAACTGACCCACAAACGTCTTGCAAAACCCGCTTGGAGGTCTTCTTCCGACGTTGAATGCTGGTCCTCCTGCCCGTACGGACAGCCATTGCCACTACCTCCCAGGCAGTATTGGTGAGCCTGCTGCTGGTCCTCCGACTTCCTCGGGGGAACAGTATGCCCCATCTCACATCAACGACATCCAGAAGCCTGTCCAGCTCGGCATCCCCAAAGCGTGGAGCACGTCTGTGCGCTGCCATGCGTGTGCGCTGACTGGGAGTGAGTGAGCGGGCGTTTAAAAGCAGCTCCCCCCCCTTGTCAGAAGCGAGAAGCTGAGATGGCAAGACCGCCAATAATGGCGAGAAGCTCGTGGGGAATCATTTCCGGCACCAAGTGCGTTAAATACAAGCCGCAATCTCACCAACCCGGCCGTCAAGAAACACCCTGCCAATCACGCCCAAAATAACACTTAGAAATGTTTCCATTAAAGCGTGCCCCACAATTATTAATTTTCAGACAGCATTCATTTTCAAACTATAGGAGCCTGAGTTTCCTGTGGGCAATTACTGAAAGGTTAGACATGGTCTGGACATCAAATTAATCGTTTTGTCATTTTGAATTATTAATGTGTGTATTGCCATTCTTCAAACTGGTTGATACCTGCCACTTTCATGGAACTCTCCAAACAAACATTTCGACACCCAGAAGAATTATTGGGAATTTGAAACAGAGGCATGACTTTTACATCTATGTACTACTTACACACCATTTTTTAAAACTACCTCCTCTAGTTCTCTAATGGATAAAGTTGACAAAAAGCTTGACGAGTCCAAATCTTACACCAACATATTACTTAAATCTTAAATTCACCAGCATGTCAACAACTTTGTTCATCTGCAATTCCACGTTAAACTCAAGACATGTTTCAATGATACTTCAGTCCAATCTCAAGTTCCTTATCATCACTCCGAAGCCACAATCAATATTTTGTTCAAATAAGCACGTGAGCAGTGATTTCATCAGCAAACATCAAGATTTTGACATTCCGATGAGTGACCCGCAGAGCACAAAACTAAACTCTGGGATTCGCCACTTCTTTCAACCACAAAATTCACATCTCTTACTGCTTTGATTAGAGAAACAAATGGCGCAGAGACTCAAAAGCCAATGCAATGCCTTTAGTTATCTTCCAGTGCTACCTTTATTTTCACATTGATGCAAAATTGTATTCAGTAACATGACCGTAATAAGGAGAGCATCATTTGGGGAAATTACTGAAGAGATTGATTGAGTGCGCTGAAAACTCTTTGGTTTTCATGGAATCCCTACATTGCAGGAGGCCATTTGGCCCATCGAGGCTGCACCAGCCCTCTGAAAGAGCACCCTACCTAGACCCCATCTCCACAACCTCATCGAGGGGCAATTAATCACGGCCAATCCACCTAAGAACGGAATCAAACCCGGTCCCTGGCGCTGTGAGGAAGCAATGCTAACCACTGTGCGAAAGAGAAAATGCTGGAAAATCTCAGCAAGTCTGGCAGCATCTGTAGGGAGAGAAAAGAGCTAACGTTTCGAGTCCGATGACTCTTTGCCAGCTTTGACAAAGAGGAATTGAACTCGAAACGTTAGCCCTTTTCTCTCCCTACAGGTGCTGCCAGACTTGCTGAGATTTTCCAGCATTCTCTCTTTAGTTTCAGATTCCAGCATCCGCAGTAATTTGCTTCTAACCACTGTGTGCCGCCCGAACACCATTTGAGCAAGCTGCAATCTAATTCTGGACTGCAAAAGCCTCCCCCCCCACAGTTTGAGAGAGATTTTGCTGCAAAAAAATCTGCATTTGTACAAAGTTCTTACGATTAAAATTGACATTAAATGGGTAAATTTACAAATCCTGGTTGCTGCTAGGGGGTTTGCCCCTTGGAGAAAAGGCCAGAAATCACAATGTGTTTTTTGCCCCCACTAAAATCAATAAACGGGTAATCGTGGATCAGGAGTGTCCAGCAACCTGATGTGCATTCCCTGCAGGCGAGGTTCCCACTCTTTCCCCCTAAAGTTACCCCTCATGGCCAACGAGGAGCGATTTTCTTTCCAAAAGTCCACTTTCTTTTCTGGCAGGTATCAACCAGTTTGAAGAATGGCAATACACACATTAATAATTCAAAATGACAAAACGATTAATTTGACGTCCAGACCATGTCTAACCTTTCAGTAATTGCCCACAGGAAACTTAGACTTAATGAGCGAGAAAACAGTTCTGATATCTTCCAAATGCTTACAGTAAAGAGGAAGAGATTCAAGGAGGCCAGGTTGAAAGGACAATGCTGATAAGAGTTTGCTACTCTACGTTATAAAACCTCCTACTCTTAAAATACAAAATTATAGTCAATAATCTTAAACATCCTTTCAGATTCTTATTTTAAAATGAGTAAAATTTTATTAGGCAGAAAAGCATCAGGTTTGTCACTACATACATGTCTGCCTGTTGCCATGGGCACAAAATGTACTTCCTAATGCAAACCATATCCACTGTCGTTCCCTGCCATATTGCAGCACGCATAACAGCTCGCATTTTCTATTGAAAAGCTAACATTTATATTACTACAGAGAGGTCACTTACAGTTTAAGGAAACACACCACGTCCAAAACAAATCTACCCCACACAAGTTCTCCACGTAGTCTTAGATTTGCCACATAAATTATTTTGCAATGTATCTTCTGTCTGTACTGCATGGAGTAATACCCTCTCTTCATCCCCTTGTACAGAGCCATTTGCTCAAAATGGGTGTTATACGAGAAGCCAGCACTGTCAACCAGTCACAGGGAATACATCTCAAAGATGTACTGAGTATTAATCGACCAAGTGTCATGGGAATGTCACTTTAAGAAATGTTTGTCTTCTCAAGTGGCTGCAGTGATGTCAGTGTGTGGATGGAGCTGGACTCTGGCTCTGCTTTTTAACTTTCGTTTTGAGCTGGAAGCTGTTTTTGGCTCTGAGCTTTAGTTTGGCTTTCAGTTGCAGAGCTGTATTTAAACCAAGGTGGTGTATTTGGGTCTCTCTCCCGCTCTCTCTGCCTGCTAAAAAAATGTCTCCAGATCACTTGATGATTTCAAAGTAATACCTGTCTCTGCAAGGAATGCAAATCTACCGTCTATGTTAAAAAGGGTCTTTGATTTATGGATGTTGTCAAGAAAGTTACTAAGGGTTACCTATAGAGTATTGTATCTTGGGGGGGGGGGGGATCAGTGTAGGTAGTTGATAGGATGTTTACTGTGTGTTTATAAAATGTCAACTGGATTCATAGAATAAACATTGTTTTTGTTTAAACACACTTTAGCCTTGTGGATAGCACAATTGCTTCACAGCTCCAGGGTCCCAGGTTCGACTCCAGCTTGGGTCACTGTCTGTGTGGAGTCTGCACATCCTCCCAGTGTGTGCGTGGGTTTCCTCCGGGTGCTCCGGTTTCCCCCCCACAGTCCAAAGATGTGCAGGTTAGGTAGATTGGTCATGATAAATTGCCCTTAGTGTCCAAAATTGCCCTTAGTGTTGGGTGGGGTTACTGAGTTATGGGGATAAGGTGGAGGTGTTGACCTTGGGTAGGGTGCTCTTTCCAAGAGCCGGTGCAGACTCGATGGGCCGAATGGCCTCCTTCTGCACTGCATATTCTATGAAAGATCTCTGTTGCATCACACATGTAAAGTGGGCCCTTGTGCTCCCCATAACCAAAATCTATTAAAAGTTGCGGGTCAGGTGAACTCCATGATATATTTTGGTGTTCTCTAAACCCTGGCCCATAATACAACTACCTTCAAATCAGACAGATAGAATGGCACGTGATCTACACTCGCTGTACGTTGACATGAGTTAAAAAAATTTTCTTTAAATTATCTCATGATTTATGGGGATCATTTGTTGCCCATTTATAGGCCAATTAGCCTAACCTCGGTTGTTGGTAAAATTCTAGAATCGATCGTTAAGGATGAGATTTCTAAATTCTTGGAAGAGCAGGGTCGGATTAGAACAAGTCAACATGGATTTAGTAAGGGGAGGTCGTGCCTGACGAACCTGTTAGAATTCTTTGAGGAGGTGACAAGTAGGTTAGACCAGGGAAACCCAGTGGATGTGGTCTATCTGGATTTCCAAAAGGCCTTTGATAGGTGCCACACAGGAGGCTGCTGAGTAAGGTGAGGGCCCATGGTGTTCGAGGTGAGCTACTGGCATGGGTTGAGGATTGGCTGTCTGACAGAAGGCAGAGAGTTGGGATAAAAGGTTCTTTTTCGGAATGGCAGCCGGTGACCAGCGGTGTCCCACAGGGTTCAGTGTTGGGGCCACAGCTGTTCACCATATATATTAATGATCTGGATGAAGGGACTGGGGGCATTCTAGCGAAGTTTGCCGATGATACGAAGTTAGGTGGTCAGGCAGGTAGTGCTGAGGAAGTGGGGAGGCTGCAGAAGGATCTAGACAGTTTGGGAGAGTGGTGCAGGAAATGGCTGATGCAATTCAACGTGAGAAAATGTGAGGTCTTGCACTTTGGAAAAAAGAATCCAAGCATAGACTACTTTCTAAACGGTGAGAAAATGCATAATGCCAAAGTACAAAGGGATCTGGGAGTGCTAGTCGGGATTCCCTAAAGGTAAACATGCAGGTTGAATCTGTGATTAAGAAAGCGAATGCAATGTTGTCATTTATCTCAAGAGGGTTGGAATATAAAAGCAGCGATGTGCTACTGAGCCTTTATAAGGCTCTGGTTAGGCCCCATTTGGAGTACTGTGTCCAGTTTTGGGCCCCACATCTCAGGAAGGACATACTGGCACTGGAGCGTGTCCAGCGGAGATTCACACGGATGATCCCTGGAATGGCGGGTCTAACATATGATGAACGGCTGAGGATCCTGGGATTGTATTCATTGGAGTTTAGAAGGTTAAGGGGAGATCTAATAGAAACTTACAAGATAATACATAGCTTAGAAAGGGTGGACGCAAAGAAACTGTTTCCGTTAGGCGAGGAGACGAGGACCCGTGGGCACAGCCTTAGAATAAGAGGGGGTAAATTCAGAACAGAAATGCGGAGACATTTCTTCAGCCAGAGAGTGGTGGGCCTGTGGAATTCATTGCCGCGGAGTGCAGTGGAGGCCGGGACGCTAAATGGCTTCAAGACAGAGATAGATACATTCTTGATGTCGCGAGGAATTAAGGGCTACGGGGAGAATGCTGGTAGGTGGAGTTGAAATGCCCATCAGCCATGATTGAATGGCGGAGTGGACTCGATGGGCCGAATGGCCTTACTTCCACTCCTATGTCTTATGGTCTTATTCCCTATTGCCCTAGAACTGAAAACCATTTTACAGGGCAGTTCAGAGCTGTGGATCTGGAGCCACACACAGGACAGCTCAGGCAAGGTTGGCAGATTTCCTTCCCTAAAGGACATGAGGCAATCATACAGATTCTTACAACAATCGATGATACATTACCGAGACTGGCTTTCAATTCTCGATTTTCAAATTACTTAAGCAGCCATGCCGAGATTTGAACCCTTCGGATTACTAGTCCAGAGACACCATCACTATACTTTAAGAGATAGTGGTAAATTAAACATCGGACAGTAGGAGATTGACATTATTCCCATATAATTATTTAACCTATTCCAATACCCATTCCCCGCAGCATGGATTTGCAAAAGGAGCTCAAAACTAAATATCCAATTTCTAAAAAAAAACATGGATACAACTAGAAAGATGCTCTACCTGAATTAGAAAAGTGCCCACAACAATACTGCAAAAGATGGGATTCCGGAAAATTGCTTCAAACACGTTCCGCTCCCCGTGAATTTTACGAGCGTTGATCTCATTGAACAGCTGCATCATGACGAAGGTGTTGAATACAATGGTGTAATGTTCTGAAGGGGGAGCGTGGAGCGGAGCATCCCTTCCACTGTCGATGTCAAAAAACTTCTCACCTGGAAAGAACGCTTGCAGATTAACAACTTGCAACGTAACCCCATTTCCTCTCCATGACATTTCTTCAGTTTGAACTCTTTGTATATGTTTTACTTGATCAAGAAAGGGGCCCACTTAACACGACCAAACCCAAACTTGGAATGAACATGTCAGAGTTGTGAGAAACGCTTTTTAACCAACGATTAGAAAGAATTTATCAAGGAGCAACATCATATTGGTTAACCAAAATTTGCACCCAATAAACAAGCGGAATTCCAAACCAATTTCCTGTAGATACAGACAAGAATAACTCCAATACAATTAGATTACTTAATAGAATAAAAGGCAATTAAAAAAGGTAATGGATGGGATTTACGGACCATTCACGCGCCGGGAAATTCTGTTCCCATCCCGGCGCACGGGTTTCCCAGCGACGAAGGGTACTGTCACAGGGTAATCCTGTTGACAATGGCGGTTTTCTGTAGATCCACGTGATGGGGTGGTCGGTAAAATCCAACAAATATTTTTACCCTCGCATTAAAGTGTATTAAATGGTTCATCAGGATGGTTTCATTATGCTACAACTTATTGATTATGCTTCTGGCCTTCGTTTTAACATTCGGGTTAACTTTATACTTTTGGGAGATAGTCAATAATATTGACCAGATGTTACCTTCCCATTTCTCCATCCAGAGGTATTCCTGATTAATCATCAGGCAGATGCAAAGCTGGTAAATCCAGCAACAGCCTTAATGTAAAGGTTTTGCATGTCTAATTGCAGTCGATGGAGACATTTCTAATCAGCGGTAATATTAAGAATGGTAATAAAAAGGTTCCTTGCAATAAAAACATCAATCTGCAGTAAGTCATGTCCAGACTCAGCCTTTACAACTATTTTCTAAGCTTATTAACCTGCAGTAATTACATTCAAAATATAACGATCAAAACTACTTTCCACTGAACTGCCCACACATTTTGCTTAAACCGATATGGGCAGCTTTCTCCTCCCAAACCTTGCTGCCATTAGGTGACAGCAACTAGACATCAGCTCGGTGACCTATGAATGCCAACCTCAGAATGTCTGCATTCGCTTTGCCCCTTTCTGTCCCTCTGGTAAAATCTGCTGACCAGGAGTTTTTAAATAGCTGACTGTCCTTGTCCTTTTCAACCTTCTTTAAAAAAGTTAAACAGCTAACCAATTAACTTTGTCATGTACTGACATAGAAAATCTTTGTTGCACCGGACCAGGAATCATAGGAAGCACAGCAATGATTTAGGAGCAGTGCGAGATTCCAGGGTGGTAGGAAGCAACAAGATTAAGGACATTTCATTGATGTGGGATCGGGAGAGGAATTAATTTCAGGAAGCACAATTACTTAACCCTGGTAAAGGTTTCTGAGGAAGTACACATTAATTTATGGCCTGGGAACAGGAGAGATAAACAGAGGGAAATAAATCTTCACATAACAAAAACTGGAAAAATGTAAAATTCTGTTTCCAGAAGTATGTACTGAGCACATTGTGGGTTATTGGCCAAGTTATCCTAAGTCAACCCTCCAACAAGCATCACAAACAGATTCTCTCACTGATGTTTGAGACCTGAGCATTGACCAAGGTGTTATTTTACATTCTAAGGGCTTAGCACAGTGGGCTAAACAGCTGGCTTGTAAGGCAGAACAAGGCCAGCAGCGTGGGTTCAATTCCCGTACCGGCCTCCCCAGACAGGCACCAGAATGTGGCGACTAGGGGCTTTCCACAGTAACTTCATTGAAGCCTACTTGTGACAATAAGCAATTATTATTATTAAGTGTGGATGACCCTTCGGCTTGCTTCACAAACTATACACACTCACTGCTGATTCCACCTCTCCACATTCCCTATTTCTGGTTAAATCAGACTATTCACAACCTTAGGAGTCCTTGTTGATCATCTGATCTCATAAGCACTCAGCCATGAAAAACCCCCCACATCCCCCTTAATATTGGCGAACTGAACCAAACTTCCATCCATCTCGGTCAGCTCCAGACTCAACTATTCCTTTGCTCCCTTGGCCAGCCTCCTATGCTCAAGCTTTTATAAATTCCAGCTCCATATCCCTGCTGACTTAATCAGACAGCATTTTAAAGTGGCTCTCATCCATTACCCCTGCCCTCATTGACCGACACGGACTTCCACTCTCCCAACTCTCCTGTCATAAACCTCTACTGGTCCCGAAATATTCTGAAAACTCTACGTTTCTCCAAATCTGGTGCACTTCACACCTCCTTTGTCCGATCCCTGGCAGCCATGCCTTCAACCATCTAGGCCCCAACATCTCCAACTACCTCCCTAAACCTTTCATCTCATGGCTCAAAAGACTTCCCGACATAGGAACAAGAGTCCATTCAGCCCTCAAGCCTGTTCTGTCATTTAATTAACTCATGACTGTTCTATACTTCATGGTATCCCTTGATAACATTGCTCAACAAAAATCATAGTCTTGAAAAAAATGTAACAGACTCAGCATGCTCAAGCTTTGGGGAGAGACGGAGACCCAATGTATCTTTCTTGTGTAAAGAACATGCTTCATTATTTCATTTCTAAACAGCCTAGCTATATTTTGAAGATAGAATGCCTTTGTTCTGGATTCCCTTGCCAGAGAAAATGGCTCATCTGCACCCATTCTATCAAGTTCATTCCTATCATTTTAAACATCCGGATTGGACCATCCCTCAGCCCTCTAAATACAGCGGTCAAGCCAAGTATATGCTATCAGGCTTCATAATTTGAGCCTTGCTTTAATTCTGGTGAACCTGCAGCCCACCCATTCCAAGGCATCATTCTAGGTGCTCAAGGCTCTGAAGCTGAGTGCATTATGCCCAGTGGGATATGAACAAGGCTTCCGTGTTTCCTAGTCAGTTTGACTTAAGTTTCCATTTCTATTCTGTACTTGACTAGAAAGGTTAAAAGGTTCCCGGTGGAATCTATAATGGTGCAGCCACTGGCCACAAGTCTGCTGTGGTATGTACTTGGATTGCTAATTTTGCCATTGTAACTGCACGTTTTATTTGCCTCACACCGCAATTGCTATATTAATTTACTTTTAAGGCTGGAAAGACATTGACTAATTTGGTTATAAGTTTAAGCAATGGCTGCGGTCTCTACAATTGTGGAATGTGACCGTGGTTAGTTTTAACAAGAGTTGGCAGAAGTACATACATTTACGCTTTGCCTGTAGGTATGAAAAAAATCAAATGAAAATCGCTTATCGTCACAAATAGGCTTCAAATGAAGTTACTGTGAAAAGCCCCTAGTCGCCACATTCCGGCTCCTGTTCGGGGAGGCTGGTATGGGAATTGAACCCTGCTGCTGGCCTGCCTTCGCCTGCTTTAAAAGCCAGCTATTTAGCCCAGTGTGCTAAACCAGCCCCTAGATTAGGTTTGACCTGGCTGCTTGCACTGGGAACAACTTAATTGGTTTTTATTTATTTATTCATTCTTTCATGGGATGTTTTGCTGTTTATTGCCCATTCCGAATTTCTCTTGAGAAGGCGGCGTGCCACCTTCGTGAACAGTTACAGTCCATGTGGTATTATTATTGTACAATACCAAACGGTACAATATTGTACAATACCACAACACTATTGTTAGGGATGGAATTCCTAGATTTTGACCCAGCGACAGTGAAGGAACAGCGATATAGCTTCAAATCAGGTTGGCATAGAGTTTGGAGGGTAACCTGCAGGTGGTGGCGTTCCTCTGCATTCGCTCCCCATGTCATTCGAGGTGGTAGAGGTCACGATTTGAAAGATACTGACCAAGGAGCCTTGATGAGTCGCTGCAGTGCATCTTGTAGATGGTGCACACTGCTGCTACTGTGCGTTGGTGTGTGGAGCGAATGAATGTTGAAGGTGCTTGATGGAGTGCCAATCAAATGGGATGTTGTGTCAGGGATGGTGTCAAGCTTTCTGAGTGTTGATGGAGCAAAGGGAGAGCCCTCCATCGTATTCCCGATCTGTACCTTGCGGACGGTGGTCAGGCTTTGAGGAATCAGGAGGTGAGGTACTTGCTGCAGAATTCACAGCCACTGATCTGCGCTGGTAGCCACAGCTTTTGTAAGGCTGGTAAGAGTTCAATCGCTGATCAATGGTAACCCCCAGGTTGCTGACAGCGGGGCACGCAGCAATGTAAATACCATTGAAGCAAACAGACTTTTTATTGAATTACCTGCGGTTATACTTCATCACAATGTCGGAGCTTCTGATAACACTAATGAAGATTTTAACTTAAAATTTAAAAGCAGCCGCTGATCTTTGCCTCCAGATTGGTAAACAGGTTTGAATAACATTGAATGAGAAGCTGTGTACATTGCAGCTTTATCATTCTGGAGAGCTGTCTTAAGAGACGATATAACCACTTCCCTCAGGGTATATGCACTGTACCAAATTAATTGCTTTACTCAAGTTCAGCACTGTACTGGAAATAAAATACATGGAAACCAAATGTACAAACAACTCCACATACCTGCAAAGAGAAGTGTGAAGATAATAGTGAGCTGATAAACTCCATGACCCAGGATGTTTTTCATCATTGTCCGAGAGATTAGTGGCTTATTCCTGCCGTAAGGCTTGCGAAGCAGAAGAGATTCTGTTGGCGGTTCAGTTGCGAGAGCCAAGGAAGCAAATGTGTCCATGATCAGATTTACCCAGAGCATCTGAACAGCTTTGAGCGGTGAATCCTGGTTTAGAGGTTAAAAGGATATTTTGTGGTTTCAGTAAATGACATTTCCCGTGTCACAAATGTGAAAGCAATTGCATCATATAGAATCATAGAATTTACAGTGCAGAAGGAGGCCATTCAGCCCATCGAGTCTGCAGCAGCCCTTGGAAAGAGCACCCTACCCAAGCCCATACCTCTACCCTATCCCCACACCTCCACCCTATCCCGTAACCATGCTAACCTTTTTGGACACCAAGGGCAATTTAGAATAGAATAGAATAGAACAGTACAGCACAGAACAGGCCCTTCGGCCCTCGATGTTGTGCCGAGCAATGATCACCCTACTCAAGTCAACGTATCAACCCTATACCAGTAACCCAACAACCTCCCCCCATTAACCTTATTTTTTAGGACACTAAGGGCAATTTAGCATGGCCAATCCACCTAACCCGCACATCTTTGGACTGTGGGAGGAAACCGGAGCACCCGGAGGAAACCCACGCACACACGGGGAGGACGTGCAGACTCCGCACAGACAGTGACCCAGCCGGGTATTTAACCTGGGACCCTGGCGCTGTGAAGCATTTATGCTAACCACCATGCTACCGTACTGCCCAATGTGTTTGTTATTCTGAAAGTGGGTGAATGCTTTAGCATTGATTTAGCATGATTTAGAATTGATTTAGAATGAATTAGCATGGCCAATCCACCTAACCTGCCAATCCACCTAACCTGCCCATCTTCGGATTGTGGGAGGAAACCGGAGCACCCTGAGGAAACCTAGGGTGACGTGGGGAGAAAGTGCAGATTCCGCACAGTGACCCAAGCCGGGAATCGAACCCGAGACCCTGGAGCTGTGAAGCAATTGTGCTAACCACTGTGCTACCGTGCTGCCCAATGTGTTTGTTATTCTGAAAGTGGGTGAATGCTTTACTGTTTATCCTCTGGGTCCCACCTTCACTATTTTATTGACTTGGGTCACTTGAAGTCCTTATCCAGTTTTCCCATTTCTTGTGTGCCTTTCCTTGGCAAGCAAGCACGGTGCCAGCATTACCCTGGAGCTAACTACAGTTGGTGGTTTATCTGCAGAGCTCACCCAAGTCTATCCTTTAACCAAAATCAGGAACCTCTTCAGAACTCCGTGACATGACATGTCAGCAGAATTTAGAACGCAAAAAAAAAAACCCTGTTCTCACATGACAACCTCATTGTGTGGACTTTTCAACAAGGCCAGCCAAAGAACATCAACTTCATTTTCCTCTCTCCCAAACGTATGGCCCAGTTTATAACATGCGAATATTGGTTATTTCTAAACTTTTTTGAAAAGCATCTTCTGAGCCTGGGCGCAAAGATTTATACCGTAACTTTGTTAACACTGGCTTGGGATGCACTCACAAATAAGGTACCGAAGGGCCCACCTATCCTTTGTCCCCCGACCTGTTGTCGCCTCGTTGATTACTGTTATTTTTGCAGAAGTCCTTTTTACTGATTCTTGCAATCCTCCTTCAAAGAATGAGACTGCCACACTAACATTACATGTAACCAGCAAATAAGATGCATTTAGGGACTTATCAATGGAAACCCAATGATGCAAAAATGTTAACATTCTGATCATGAAAACGAGACACAGGGAAAAATCTAGGATACACAGGGTGCACAACATCTATAAAGCTCTACATCAGCGTCACAGAGGAATTTTGAGGCACATTTCATTCAACATAACATGACTTCATAAAAAGCCTACCTGGGTGATACATGCACCAGTGAAGGCAACAATGACTGCAACCACATTTACTGTCAACTGGAACTGCAGAAACTTGGAGATGCTGTCATACACGTTGCGGCCCCACATCACTGCCTTAACAATACTGGTGAAGTTATCGTCCGTCAGGATGATGTCCGAGGCCTCCTTTGCCACATCTGTCCCTGCAATGCCCTTTAGGATTAAAGCAAAGAAGGAGTCAGAGATTCGATCTAATAGGAGTTGTATTGATGCGGCACCTTTCCCGATCCCAGAACATCAGAACAGAGGGGTAGCACGGTTGCACAGTAGTTAGCACAGTGCCAGGGTCCCAGGTTCAATTCCCGGCTTGGGTCGCTGTCTGTGCGGAGTCCGCACATTCTCCCCGTGTCTGCGTGGGTTTCCTCCAGGTGCTCCGGTTTCCTCCCACAAGTCCCGAAAGACGTGCTTGTTAGATAATTTGGATATTCTGAATTCTCCCTCAGTGTACCCGAACAGGTGCCAGAGAGTGGCGACTAGGGGCTTTTCACACTAACGTCATTACAGTGTTAATGTAAACCTACTTGTGACAATAATAAAGAAGATTATACCTTAAAACATTCTTTGGAAATGTTTTGAAATGTCACTGCTCTAGGAAACACGATACCCCTTTTTGTCCCACAAACAGCAGTGAGATAACTAGAAAATCTTATTTTAATGCAAATGACAGGTTGCATTATTTTAAGAACCATAGCAGAGATAACAGGGCCCAAAGTAAAATTAGGAACATGTGAGTGATGGAGCCAACATTAGTTTGAAGTTCTAAATGGCTGACCTATACAAATTGTACCTGCATTGGTAAAGGTTAATATTTAAGACAAAATGGGTTCAAGTTCAATTTTCCTTGCATATTCTGCGGTTTCATCCTTCTGGCATGAAGCCTTGCTCGTCACATACCCTTAATTTCCATTATGCACTACTACCGATCAAGACATTCTGTACCAAATATGAAAATGACTTCTCATGAATGAGAAAAAAGGCACAGCTGTACTGCTTAAGAAAGTCAACTCAGTTTTAATGAAAACAGGAATAAATTAAACCTCTGAAACCATTTGTCGCTATATAACACCTGTAGGTGGCAGCGGGCACCAATATTTAATTCCGTCTGTTGCAGCTTGGCAGCATTGCAATGGAAGTTAATAATGCCAAGATCAGTGCTATAATCACAGGAAATGTTTCAGTGCGCTGCACATGCAGGGTGAGATGAATAGGCGTCGCTGCAGACTATCCTGGAGTCTTGACTTTTCACGGAAATAAACATTACAAGTTTCGTTCACACAGCACAGTACATAACATCGTCTGAGAGACATTTAGAACAAGCACCACAACAGGGATTCACACTCACAATACCACATTATCAGCCAGATGTCAGCAAGACAGGAGAAAATGAAGGAAGTCTCTTGCATCTGCCCCCGACAGCTAGCCAGAGTGGCTACGTTAATACAAGCTTAAGAAGAGATCACCTCAAGATGTTAAGTAGACTCCAGTCGGGTGCCAGCGATTTTATATTTCACCACAGAGTGCAAAGAAAAGGTGCTTACACGTCAAATACAAGGTTTCAATGATTACGATTGGCCGTTACATCTATCTGGAAAAAGTATCGAAGAAATCTAGAAAACTCTTTCCGGGACATACCTGGATTCGCTGGTCAATCCTGGGAAAGGAGTTCTGAATCACACACCCAAAGACAGCACATGTGAAAATGGTTTCCACTTTGATGCTCAATTTGCAGATGCCACATCTAATCAAGTCACTGTTTCTCCAACACAGTTTAAGAGCAACAGTAATCACCGCATTCAACTGTAGGCCTCAGCTTCTCAAAGTCTTGCGGTTTATTGATTGGTCAAAAACTGTACAAGACAACTTGAAGTTTGAAAAGAAAAGAAATTTACTAATGAAAACCATAGGAGGATAGATTAGCTAGAGTATAGGAGGTCATTCAGCCTATCAGGTGAATGGTGGTGGACATTTAAACAACTCACTGGAGGAGGAGGCTCCACCAGCGCCGGCCCTAGGGTTGCTGGCGCCCCGGGCAAGCTGAACTTCGGCGCCCTTGGGGGGGGGGGGGGCCGAGAGGGGGGCGGGGCCGAGGGGAGGCGGACCCGGGGGGGCGGACCCGAGGGGAGGGCGGGGGGAGCGGACCCGAGGGGGGGGCGGGGCGGGCGGACCCGAGGGGGGGGCAGGGGGGACGGACCCGAGGGGGAGGCAGGGGGACGGACCCGAGGCGGGGGGGGGGGGGGGGGGGGGGCGGACCGAGCGGGGGGGCGGACCGAGGGGACGGACCGGGGGGGGGGGGGGGGGGGCGCCCTGGGGGAGTGCGGCCACACTGGGGGAGTGCGGCCACCGCGCATGCGCTGGTTGGCGCCGGCCCAACTGCGCATGCGCGGGACCCGAGTCTGGCGCCCCCTAGCACATGGCGCCCCGGGCGACAGCCCGAGTTGCCGGTACCTTGAGCCGGCCCTGGGCTCCACAAATATCCCCATCCTCAAATCATGGAGGAGCCCAGCACATCAGTGTAAAAGACAAGGCTGAGTCATTCACAATAATCGTCAGCCGAAAGTGCCGCGTGGATGATCCATCTCGGTCTCCTCCGAAGGACCCCAGCATCACAGATGCCCCCAGCATCTTCAGCCAATATGATTCACTCCGTGTGATATAAAGAAATGACCAAGGCACTGGATACTGCAGCGGCTATGGGACTTGACAACATTCCGGCAATAGTACTGGAGATTTGTGCTCCAGAACTTGCCAGGTCGTGAGCCAAGCTGTTCCAGTACAGCTACAACACTGGCATCTACCCGGCAATGTGGAAAATTGGTCAGGTGTGTCCTGTACACAAAAAATGGGACAAATCCAACCCGCACCGCCCTATCAGTCTATTCTCCATCATCAGCAAAGTGATGGAAGGAATCATCATCAGTGCTATTAAGCGACACTTACTCAGCAATAATCTGCACACGTATACTCGGTTTGGGTTCCGCCAGGGTCACTCAGCTCCTGACCTCATTACAGCTTTGGTTCAAACATGGACGCAAGAGCTGAATGCCAGAGTGAGGTGAGAGTGACTGCCCTTGACATCAAGGCAGCATTTGACTGAGTATGGAATCAAGGAGCGCTAGCTAAACTGGAGTCAATGGGAATCAGGAGGAAAACTCTCACTGGCTGGAGTCATACCTGGCACAAAGGAAGATGGTTGTGGTGGTTGGAGGACAGTCATCTCAAGTCCTGGACCATCACTGCTGGAGTTCCTCAGGGTAGTGTTCTAGGCCCAACCATCTTCAGCTGCTTCATCAGTGACCTTGCTTCCAACGTAAGGTCATATGTGGGCTATTCACTGATGATTGCAGAATGTTCAGAACCATTCGTGACTCCTCAGACACTGAAGCAGTTCACGTGCAAATGTATCAAGACCTGGCCGATATCCAAGCTTGGGCTGACACGTGGCAAGTAACATTTCTGCCACACATGTAGCAGGCAATGACCATCTCCAATAAGAGAGAATCAAACCATCACCCCTCGTCATTCAATGGCATTACCATCACTGAATTCCTCACTATTAACAACCTGGGGGGCTGGTTACCATTGAACAGAAACTGAGCTGGATTAGCCTATGTTTTTAAAAAAAATGAATTTAGAGTACCCAATTAATTTTTTTTTTCCAATTAAGGGGCAATTTAGCATGTTCATTCCACCTAACCTGCACATCTTTGGGTTGTGGGGGCGAAACCCACGCAGACACGGGGAGAATGTGCAAACTCCACACGGACAGTGACTCAGAGCCGGGATCGAACCTGGGACCTCGGCGCCGTGAGGCAGCAGGGCTAACCCACTGCGCCACCGTGCTGCCCTTGGATTAGCCATATTAATATTGTGGTTACAAGAGCAGGTCAAAGGCTGGGAATCCTGCAGCAAGAAACTCACCTACCGACTCCCCAAAGCCTGTCCACCAGCTACAAGGCACAAGTCAGAGTGTAATGGAATATTCCCTACTTGCCTGGATGAGTGCAGCTCCAACAAAGCTCAACACCATGAAGGAAAAAGTAGCCCACTTGATTGGCACCGCTTCCACATTTACTCCCTCCACCATGATACACAGTGGCAGCCGTGTGTACCATCTACAAGATGCACTGCAGGAACTCGCCAAGGTTCCTTTGGCAGCACCTTCCAATCCCACGACTAATACCATCTAGAAGGACAAAGGAGCAGATACACGAGAACCCCATCACCTAGCGGTTCCCCTCCAAATCACTCATCCTCATCATGTTGACGTGGAAATATATTGCCGCTCCCTCTCAGTCGCTGGATCAAAATCCTGGATCGCCCTCCCTAATAGCACAGTGGGTGTACCTACACCACACGGACTGCAGCGGTTCATGATGTCAGCTCTCAACCACATTCTTGAGGGCAATTAGAAAATCCATAAAAATGAATAAAAAGGTTTCCTGCTGGCTCTCAGTAAGAGCATCATCGTAGTCCCATACCCCTGCCCTTCCCTGAAACCTGCCAAGTTCTCTTTCTCTTAAGATGCTTATCCAATTCCCTTTGTAAGTTATAACTGAATCTGCCTCTAATTTCCAGATCCTAAACAAATGCTGCGTAAAAGGATTCATGCCGCTTTGGACATTGAGCCAGTGATTACCTAGTGTGGCACAAGGGTCTAGCACATATAGGGTTAACATGGGACTGAGTACAGTACCACCTATGCAGTGATGCAAGAGAACACATGTTCATCTATTGTTGGACAGAGCTGTGTTCACAAGCAAGCATGGAGACAGCTCTCAGCTTGGACCCTTTACTGTATATATGTACATAATTCTTGTAGTTAATAAATACAGTTAACCTATCTAAAACTACAAAGACTTCTATTTAGGCCTACCAAATGATTGCAACATCCTATAACATGGTTTCTGCAAATGGAAAAACCCCAAACCACAAGAAATGTCGAGAAAAATCAAAACACGCAGACGAAAATTCCAGGAGAAAGGCCTGGAAGCTGAAAGCAGAAATTCCTCGCTACAGAAGAACCAATGGAATCGCTTGCAAGTCCAGCTTCAATAAGCAGATTGCAAAGTCAGCATTTGCAGCAAGGGTGAGCTAAAAGTTTAAAATCCCAGGATAAAGCAAATCTTCAGTGGTCAGAAATTGCTGTTTAAAAGCTCCATCAGGAAAAACATTCCCAAGTTAGAATGTAAACCGGCAAGTGTGGGTAAAACCGTTGGTCCTCAAATGAACGACAGTGGGATCTTGAATTTCAGCAACTTCCTAAAGCCGAACAAACAGTTTAAAACCTTTCATCCCGATCAATCTGGACTTATCCCATAGCTGGCTCAATCACATACTTGGGGACTTTGGGGAAAAAGATTCCTTGGGTTCACGATTGCTTCAGTTCTAGTAAAATGGCAGCTCAACAGGTTAACACATTGCTTTATTCGGTATGCCCAAGAGCGGACAACATTATTGCTAGCAAAGAATCATCGATCATCCGCTACATCTGAATAAGATCTAAAATCATTCAACCATCTTAACCTAAGAAGCACCAAACTCCTCGAAAGAGCTAAATTTAATGATCATGTCCAGGAGCCAGAAGAACCTGTTCGTAACTTTCAACGTAACAGAATTCGACACTTCAGCAAACTGCGCAAGACCAAAACATCTCCACAAACAGAAGATCCAAAGATGCTTCGCGAGGTCGAGACTACACACTAAGAGGACACACAGACTTGCTTGTTGGGCGAGGTCAAAGATTCCGGATTTTCATATTGGAATGCAGACACTGCAGTTAATGGCCCTCTCACACTGAAGAAGAATGAGGACTCTTACACAGCACTGCTCACGTATAGGTTCACCCGTCACAATGCAGCCTGGCCCCTGTCGTGTTAGGTACACTGGTGTAACACTGGCTGCAACAGGATGCAGCTTAGATCAAAAAGATACTCCAGACCTTGAAGTTAGTTCAATCAGGTTTACTGAATTAATAGCAGTTAGCACAGTTCTCTGAGAGTTCGACTCTCTGCTAACTTAAGTGTGATTACTCTGTCTGACTGAACCAGACTAGCTCTTAGCCACGTGGTGGAGGTGTGAGATTGTAACAACACCCTTGACTGACTCTCTAGATGTTCATCAGTGGAAAGAGGCGGAGTGCGAATGCCTTGTGTCTTTTATAGTCAGATCCCACCCGAGTGTCCTGCCTGCTTATTGGTCATGTCCTGTTCTCTGTATCCATTAGCTGCTTGTCTGTGCCTGCCTGCATATCATTATGTGTGTGTCTGCATATCAATACAACTCCATCCAAACCCCCGATGGGCAGGATCTCCACACATAACTGCTGAGAAAACCAGGATTGTTAACCAACGATTACCAGGACTTCCGAGCAAATGCACAGTCCTGCCTGCAGAAACACACCCCGCCAATAACAAAGGCTGCACCATATACTTTTAAAAAATAAATTTAGAGTACCCAATTATTTTTTTTCCAATTAAGGGCAATTTAGTGTGGCCAATCCACCTAATCTGTGCATCTTTGGGTTGTGGGGGTGAAACCCACGCAAACACAGGGAAAATGCGCAAGCTCCACACGGACAGTGACCCAGAGCCGGGTTTCGAACCTGGGTCCTCAGTGCCGTAGGCAGCAGTGCTAACCTTTAAGCCATGTGCCGCCCGCTCATTGGCTGCACCACATACTTATCAGCACGGTAGCATTGTGGATAGCACAATCGCTTCACAGCTCCAGGGTCCCAGGTTCGATTCCGGCTTGGGTCATTGTCTGTGCGGAGTCTGCACATCCTCCCCGTGTGTGTGGGGGTTTCCTCCGGGTGCTCCGGTTTCCTCCCACAGTCCAAAGATGTGCAGGTTAGGTGGACTGGCCATGATAAATTGCCCTGAGTGTCCAAAATTGCCCTTAAGTGTTAGGTGGGGTTACTTGGTTATGGGGATAGGGTGGAGGTGTTGACCTTTGGTAGGGTGCTCTTTCCAGGAGCCGGTGCAGACTCGATGGGCCGAATGGCCTCCTTCTGCACTGTAAATTCTATGATATTCTATAATAACTACAAAGGGATGGCAAAGGTCTGACTAAAGATTTCGGGAGGTGGGACTGCAAGTGTGGGGGCGGCCACAAGGGAGGCCAAGAAAGCTCAAGGAAAAACAGAAATATTTTTGAAGGATGATATTGGTCCTGGTTGTGTCATTGGCAAAACGTTAATCACACTTCTACCATGGTAATTTCTAGAAGATACTACCTTTCCTGTGACTGCCATGTGCATTTTATTTGGACATAAACATTCTGGGACAAAGTTACAACTGCAGGTGCCACTTCTACAGAAGATTTGGATTCCCCATACCCTATACTCTCATGGGATTGTCCTAACTTTCTTTAGCAAACAGCACGGGAGAGTCACTGTTTCTTTCTCTAATCCTCATGCCCTTTGGCAGGCCAATTTGACGTCAGGGATATCATCCTGCAACAACCTTATTTTTGGAAGGTGAACAAACATCCATTTTGCAGTGTATTTCTTCTATTTGCTTACACTTTCTTCAAATGGTACATATACAGGCAATGCTCATTCAAGTGTCCTGAAGCGCCTCCACCACACGTACATGGGAAATAACATCTACCGCAATGAAACACATGCTGCTGACTACTATTCCACAAAACAAGTTATAGAGGGCTCGTTTAGCACAGTGGGCTAAACAGCTGGCTTGGAATGCAGAACAAGGCCAGCAGCGCAGGTTCAATTCCCGTACTGGCCTCTCCGAACAGGTGCCAGAATGTGGCGACTAGGGGCTTTTCACAGTAACTTCATTGAAGCCTACTTGTGACAATTAGCGATTATCATTAAGTTTGCAAAACCTTTGGCTCCTCTTCCAAGGAACCAGATGTTCAAAACACAACTGACACGTGTTGGTAGTGCATCAAATATTTGAGACATCATGGCTGGCTGGATGGGGGGGAAATAAATCAAGTGAAAGGCCATCATGTCCACACCAGCCCTGTTGCTACATTACGTGTTCTGATCTGAACAACGGGAGTAGAATCTCTAATACAAGTAATAAACACTTAAGCTTGTTCCCATGATTTGTAGAAACTTTTTAAAATTTTAACCTATAGAGATGAATTATTTGAGGGCTTAATAGCCAAATTATCACAAGATTGCAATTTAGAAAGTTGGTTAGCCTAGGGTATGAGTATAGAGATGTGTTCAACCTCAGTGGAATGCAGCAGTGCAGAAACTGGGATGTGTTGTGCCAATGTTTCTAACATAAAACAATCATCACAAGTCAAACAGCACCAGGACAACCTGCTCCCAATCTGCACAGGGTTTGAAATAAAAATGGAAAATGCTGGAGATATTCAGCAACATCTGTGCAGAGAGGAACCGAGTCAACATCTCAGGTCAACGGCCCTTTGTCAAAACTGGGAATACTCAAGGAGGTATAATATTTTTCAAGCAATTGGAGAGGAAAGAAACAAAAAGGGAGAAAGATGTGACAGGCTCGAGATGGAAAGCAGGACAGCTAAAACAACAAAAGGGACGCTGGTGGAAGGTAAAAGGAGACAGTAATGAGACAAGAAAAGATGCAGAAGATGTAATTGTCAATGGGGAGCAGTGGAATCGTCACCAATAGCTGCCAACCGAAGGCGAGAAGTTCCGATAGGATATCTTTGAACTTCAATACAGAACCGCAACTGTAAAGATGAGGCGCTGTCCCGCAAGTATCCATTGAGCTTTACTGGGAACAGTGTACTGGGCTGAGGACAGAAAGGCCTGAGTGGGATTGGGATGGAGAATTAAACACACAAGTGATCGGATCTTCAAGGTCAATCTCGTAAAAAGAACAGAGGTGTTCCGCAGAAGTGTCACCAAATCTGTGTTGGGTCTTTCGTTATAGAGGAAGTTGTAGCATGAGATGCAGCACTGGAGAGGGCAAGTCTTACTGCTAAAATTCTTTCAGGATGCTTGAAGCCCCACCAATTAACATATTTAAAATACCCAATGCCTATTGAAGGACCTCGTGTAAAATCACTTACTGCTCAGCAGGCATCAGGATTTAAGAGGAGCTTTCAACAGCTCCTGTGACTGCCAATTACAGGTTAAGCTTTTCCTACTAAAATAAAATTTTTTGGAACTTTAAAAAAAAGTACTTTCCTTTGAACCAGGAAGAATAGGTATGCTCACATTGAATCCACAGACTTGGTCATCACCCACCCTTCCCATTGTCCATTCCACATACACCCACCAATATGGAATTTACTGGAGGGCTGTTAATTGCTCCCCCGCATGGTCACTTGCATGTTGGGATGTCACCATTTTGCCCCAATTATTCAGCGGAGGCTCGTGTACCAATGTTCATTGATTCTTGGGCTTCTTCAGTCAGTCGCAGTCAGCGAGACTAGGATCAAGACTCGTTAGAATTCCTGCAGTACAGGAGGAGGCCATTCAGCCCATCACGTCTGCACTGACCCTCTGAAAGAACACCCCATCTAGGCTCACTACTCCACCCTATCCCCATAACCTCGTAACCCCACATAATCTGCGCATTTGTTTTGGTCATTAAAAAGGGACAATTTAGCATGGCCAATCTATCTAACCTGCAAATCTTTGGACTGTGGGAGAAAACCGGAGCACCCGGAGGAAACCCACGCAGTCACAGGGAGAAAGTGCAAACTCCACAAAGATAGTCACCCAACGCCGGAATTGAACCTGGGTCCCTGGCGCCGTGAGGCAGCAGTGCTAACCACTGCTACCTCAGTTTCTACCTCAGTGTTTGTACACGTGCATTGGATGTTAGGTTTGCAATCAGAATATTGTTTCTTGTTCCTGTCTCAGAGTGTGGCAGACATGACTAATTCAAAGGTGAACTGTGAAATTATTATTCGTGAAGATCTTCATCTTAGGAGTCTGCACGTCCTCCCTGTGTGTGCGTGGGTTTCCTCCGGGTGCTCCGGTTTCCTCCCACAGTCCAAAGATGTGCGGGTTAGGTGGATTGGCCATTCTAAATTGCCCGTAGTGTAAGGTTAATGGGGGGATTGTTGGGATATGGGTTACGTGGGTTTAAGTAGGGTCATCATTGCTCGGCACAACATCGAGGGCCGAAGGGCCTGTTCTGTGCTGTACTGTTCTATGTTCTATTATGGTGAGAATCAAAACTTGGGAATGTGGATTGAAATTGTTCCGTCCCTTATAAAAAAGCAACAACCGCTTGGTGCCACAAGTGTAAACGAGGAAGATTAAAGTGATTTGTTATGTCAGACTAGCCTAGTCAACAGAAATAATGAGACTGAATCAAAAACTCAACGATAACTTCAGACCTTGCAGAATAATTCCCTTTGCATCACCCGATGTAACTGTTAATGTTGACGAAGTTGGCAAAACATAGAACATGAAGGCTTAGTTCTTCTCTCCGATCTTACTTGCTTTTCTTTTAAAAGTAGTTTGAAGAAACTCCAGCAAGGGAATTTTCTAAAATATCGATTGGTCGGGTTACCAGGGTTCTGCACCATCGGACAGCAGTTATGAGCCAGTTGGTTATTCCAGTAACACTCATCAGCTAATCGGTGCAAAATAGAACCCAAAACTTCACTTTCCACCATCCAGGCCTTAGTGTCTGGTTTGTCACCATTTGCTGCAATGTACAGTTCTAGCAGCGAACGGTTCTCCCCCAAAACACATTAATGTTAATACCCCAGTTCTGCTATACAGAGCAAGGAATAATCCAAAGTATTTTGTGTCTTTGCTCATCAAACTAAACTCTGGAAAATGACTGCCACAATGATCCCAGTATAACTTTGGAGCAGAACAGCTTTGACAAATCAAATTACTCACAAAATAAATCATACAAGCAGCTTATATTAACATTTTACCTGGGGATTAATAGGAGCAATTCCACTGTACAGTTAATCACTCTTTTCAAAAATGTGAGGGTATCACGTCTGAATGCTGTCCAAGTTTCAAGTGACATTGGTATCAGTAAAGATACCAAATCTACCCCCAATTCAATGTGAGCGTTACCTAAACTTCAAATTAAAATCTGTAGATGACACCAACAATAAGCAAATCTGAACATTTTCCCTCAATCATACTTTCAGAGAATTTACAATGCAGGAGGCCATTCAGCCCATCGAGTCTACACGGGCCGTTGGGAAGAGCACCCTACCTAAGCCCACTCCTCCACCCTATCCCCATAACCCTGTAACCCCACCTAACCTTTTTGGGACATAGAGGGAAATTAGCATGGCCAGTCCACCTAACCTGCACAACTTCCAGGACTTGTGGCGGAGCACCCGGAGGAAACCCACGCAGACACGGGGAGAACGTGCAGACTCAGCACAGATTATGACCCAAGCCGGGAATCGAACCTGGGACTCTGGAGCTGTGAAGCAACTGTGCTAACAACTGTGCTCCGGTGCAGCCCACGGTACTGTCAAGTTGTAACATTATTAGGCGGGGGTTCGAGCTCCAGCAGCGCTGTTCATTAGGATGATGGCTGCCATTGCAAAGGATGTTTTGGATGATGATTTCAGCTCAGTGGCGCAGGTCTTTTGCGTTCATTCTGATGAACGGCAAAGTATCACTGGGAGAATGGGGGAGTGCAGAAGAGAATCCTCATATTTGACAGGGCAATCTTCCTGGTGAGGGCCGCCTTCCATTCATAGAAATCTTGCCGCATGCTGACCGATTTGGGAAGTGGGAGCCAGACGAGGAGTGTTTGAGAGCCCGGTCTCTTGAGATGTGGGAGGCAAGCCCCCGATTGACTTTGAAAATCGGCTGCCATGGTTTAGCAATCTTGATTTGTAGGCTGGGCACATCAGGTTCGAAACAGCACATTGTATCTGGGTCTTCGAGGCCTGGGGGTAGGATGGGGCCCCTAACTACTCTCATATATTATCCTGTTCTTAATGTTTGTCGTGAGTGTTGGAGGTGGCTGATTGTGTCGCGTTATTCCCCCCCCGCTGACGTCACTGCCGCTGCATGCGCCGACCGGCGAAAGCCTTTCGGCCAGCCCCGCTGCCGGGGGCGCCGGTTTTTTGCGCCAGTCTTCTGGTGCCAACCGCTCCGGCGCGGGGCTGGCCCCCAAAGGTGGGGAGACTTCCCCACCTTTGGGGAGGCTCGACCCGAGTGGTTGGCGCCACTCCCCTACGCCGGGACCCTCCGTCACGCCGGGTAGGGGAGAATCCCGCCCCTGATCAGCAACTTTACTCCATTTACTGGCATAACCGTTAATACCCTTGCTTAACAAAATCCAATAAAGTTATTAAAATCTAGCAAAGATATAAAATAAATCCATGCATCCCGGCAAATATCAAATTCTGACACAGAGGGGAATAATAAAAAGACACTTCAGCACAATTAAAAACACGCTGAAGATTTCAGATATTCTTCACATCAATATTCAGGGTAATTAGAAAATATTGGGGCCAGGATTTTCCGGTCCCTGAATTCCCGCCCAAACTCAACTCCTTGGCTGGTCCGTTAAGTTTTCCGGTCACGATTCCAACCACAGATAGGACTCGAAAATCCTGGCCATTGTCGCTGTGGCAGTTTGAGTCTCCTGCTTAAGGAGAGCAGTCAGACACCCCCAGGTTGTGATTTTGTGCAGATACATTGACATACAAGTTCTTCACAAATGTTGAGCACATGGTGACAATTTTCTTCCACCAGATGCATGACCTGAACATGAGAGACCTCTAATTTCTAACATTGCAAAGAACACATTGACCGTGATTATCGCGTTTGAAGACTAAATGCTTCAAGCTGGTGCTTGGAGGCAATGCTGATGTGCCATTCAACGGCACTTGGAAAATGCTTAAACTAGGATCAGGGTTTTTGTGCTATTCAATGGCTCATCGGGATTTTCGCTGGACCTGAGGGGAGGACAGGAGGCTAATCTCTCTGACAGGCCCCATTGTCAGAGATCAAGGCACCATTTTCAAAGGGAGCCCCAATCTCAATATTTTTGCAACACCCCGCCCCCAGGATAGTTAGCAAACCCCCCCCCCCCCCCCCCCCCCTCAGGCCCTACTCCTTGGCAGTGCTAACCTGGCACCTTGCACTTCAAGGTGGTGAGTACCCTCCCTACGCTTCCCTCCAGGGTACCAACCGGGGTCCTTCATGGGAGGTGCGGGACGGGGGTAGTTTGTCTAGCCTTCCATCTACAGCCTTTGAACTCTTTAAATAGTCTGTTAGCATGTCGAGATGAAAAATCTCGGAGAAGAGTGAAAATCTTCCCATCTGTAGACTTAAACCCTTTAAGCTGTCTCCAGCATGTCGTCAAGTTCAAAGATCTGTGAGATAAAGGCAAAAGTCTTCCTTTAATGCGGTGGAAACCTTTGATGTGGTTTTTCATAGTCAATTTCATTGTCCTTTAACTCATTGAAGCCTCTCTGTAAACCTGGAAGCCAGAAAGCTTTCAACTGCATTCTGTACATTGAATTTTGCAGACCAGTGTCTTTTAAAAGCCTCTTGATTGACACATCCAGGCAGTTTCAAAGGGAGAATTACCGTTGTTTATTTATATAGCTCTGAAGGGGTCCATTAACTCTGAAGTACTCCCGCTTTTGAGCAGCTAGTTTTCTGCCCAGAGTTCTTTTTAAAGAGGATGTCTCTTTGGTCTGAAGAGCTTCCTATGGAGAGGTGAGGGGCAGCACTCAAACAGGTCCCTGTTTCCCAAGACCTGTGTCAATTTATGCCAGCGGGTCTCCGGCTGGTGGGGGAAAGGCTATTGTATGCCAGGAGGCAAGTGAATTGGGTGTCCTGCCCGATAATGATGTTAAAATTAGGTTTGGTCAGGTATTTACATGTTCCTGCCTGGTTTGGGCGGGAACCTTGCCGAAGCAGGTGGGGCAGGCTGGGAGACCTGCAACGAGTTTGACGCCCGGTGTGAAACCCGTATTTTTCCTCCTGCCGATGCTTCAGGCCGTAGCGATTCCTGCCACTATCTGGCGGCCCTGGAGAATTTGCCCCCTCCCCCTTTTGTCTTGCAGGAGTGGCCAGTTTTCGAACAGGGCGTAAATAAGCCTGAAAAATGGTTGTCTATTAGTGGGAAAGGACACCATGTCACAATCCCATGTTTACAGGCAAAGGAGGTCTCGGTTTCATGCTTCAGTTGAAAGGCAGCACTGCCGATGACCCTGCACTCCCTCGGTACTCCGATAAAGCGCTGAACTAGACTGTGCTCAGATCCCTTGACTGTGGTTTGAACCCAAGACCTTTTGAATCGCTAAGCAACCATTGGGCCAGACAGACACTTCCAAATTGGATCAAGTATTTCTTAAATGAATACCGGCTGCGATTTAGCGATTCTTTGATGAGTTGAGAATAATAAAAGTTTACCATAGCAAAGCCGACATCTGCCTTCTTCAATGCCGGGCCATCATTCGTCCCGTCTCCAGTCACAGCCACCACCTGTCGCATCTCTCCAATTGTGCTGTCAATGATACCTGTTCAAACAAAATGGAAGTTCAACCCAGTCCTCGCAACTACCTCGTGATGATCAGACGACGTGCAATTCTTAATGAGGAAGTACTGGCACTTTTGGAAAGCAGAGACGTTTTATTATTAATTCAATAATCATTATTTTACCTAAAAGTAGCAAAAAAACATCTCAATATCATTGCCCATCAATGACCAAAAATGCAAAATGCTTTCCATATTATCTTTCCAGCGATTACTGTATATTTTACCGTTATATCTTATACCGGACACACTAAAGGCATATAAGGGTTTTAAACATTTTAATGTAGATTTCCATCTTCATAGTCCAATTTGTTTCTTAAACACGTATTATTTTATCTTTTCAAAATTGATGAAAATCAGGAATGAAAACTTGAGCATTTGCTTTGGTTTAAGTTTGCACATGTTGTAGGTTTATAACTTAATTTCTCACACTGGGGCACTGAAGCCCAGATTAATTCCATTGATTCTGTTCACCTTTGCCAAGTTTTGCTTATCGCTGGCCACACATGTTGATGTTTCCTACTCTTACCCACCAGGTGGAGGAGTGTCCAATGTAATTACTTTAGCTTGGAAGCATGCCCCCTGAACAAAGAGCTTAATGAAGACGTGCTTAGTTTTGTTCAAATGGCTGGACCTATTTGTACACTCACTACATTCTTTGCAGTAAGTTGTACTTTGTAACACTTACTGACCACATTGGACAATACAAAAGCATTCCACAATACATCGAATATTAAACCATAGGGAGATAGTTAACATTAAAGTAGCGTTCCTTATAGCCGTGCTTTTCAAATGCAATTTCACCGGTAGGAAACAAAGCGTATCGTCATTCAGTCCTCCCGTACCCCAACCTTACCATCACCAACTGTTGACCTGCAACATTGAGGAGTGACTGACCACCCCCCCCCCCCCGGCCCCACACACACACACACACACACAACTTCAACCCAAAATCAAGAATCAAAACACTTGCAGACTACGATATGCGCATTCAATTTGATGGTATATCTATTTCAGTAGGAAACAATGCAGTTGTGTTACTGAACAGCGCTGGATTCAAATACCTTTCACTAGTGTGTGTTTATCTGTCGGGGAAGATCGTGCAAGGACACGGAGACTTGGCCAGACCTTATCAAGACGATCTTGCTCCACCTTAGAAAAAAAAAATTAAATGTGAAACGTTGATGCAATCAGTTAATGACAAAAGCCAAAAAAAATGCAATTGTTCAGCGTGCTCTCTTTGTATTTAAAACTGTCTTAATTAATGTGCTGAAGTATCCTAAAAGTACTATTCATTAAAATGTTTGTTACTTATATACATTGTAGCAGACATATTACCGCACATTCTACCACCTCTTATTCTGGTACAGGAATAGCTTTCGGAGGGCTTGCTGCAACGTGGAGAGCAGTATTCAGCCATTGTTTTTGAAGGGGTTGTGAGAGCGTTTCCCATTGTTCAACGAGAAATCAGTTTTTATTTCCTACTCACAAATGGGTGAGCTCCTGGTCTGTGGTGTTCCTGAATTACTGCCTTGGTATTTATTGAAGGAACACACCGTAGCTGTGTATATGCTTTCTGAGAGAGAGGCCACGTAATGTACATGCGACGCACACTCACATCTGCAGCATCCCACTCAACCTTCACTTCTTCCTCTAGAGAAGTGGCCAAGGCAATGTATTTAACATATTTCTTGTTTTCAAACATGATTGCTGCCATTGGGGCACGCACATATTAAATATAATCCAATGCGCCGAAATCAAGTGCTATCTTTGCTGTGCAGCAGAATCTGCATTAGCCACTTCACCACTTGTTCTGAAAAATCGAACAGAACGACGTGCAAGTGGCTGAACTGCTCCGTTTGGAGTTCGCTGCCGATCGCTCTTAGGAGTCAGCAAAGTAAACGATTGATGGAACCAACACGCGCTATTTCACCTGGTAAATGTCAGAGAGAGACTGACATGTCATCACACAGTCCTGGGCAAGAATTCGATGTTAGTGACTGGTGTAAAGCACAAAGTATTTAGAGAATATAACGTACCTTTCAGCACCCTAATATGAATTAGTACATTTGTATCTGACATAGGGCACTCAATTTACAGCTCATGGGTCAACTGTGATCCTTGAAAGCCTCCACTGTGGCTTTTGGTTCTCACTGTCTTAACCTCCGGGTCCGAAACCAGCCCAATAGTTCCAGTCCCAGCAGTGGGCAAGATGCCAGAGCTGCTGGTTGAAAGCTCTGGGGTTTTCACCCATACAGGGTAGACCAAATTACTAGTTAAGGTGGGGAACTTGGTTCACATTAGAGGATTGGAATATCACAGCGGCTTCAGAAAAACATCCAAGGTATTCATAGGTGAGAATGTTTGCATGTGAAATCACAGTCTCTCGCCAGCCTGAGGATTGCAATCGGTCACAGGCCGAAGAGTAAAAGATGCATTCAACTAATTCACTGCAATGCTGGAATCATCCAGTTCTCCACAGCACTGTTGTGAAATTGGGGAAAGCTGGGTTCCACACACAAGCTGAAGCACAAGCAAGCAGTGCTCCTCAATGGCCTTACAGCAACGGTGCAAAGTTAACAATCAATTAATACTAGGCTACTTAGTTGCCGAGGGACACATGATGCAAGGCTGTCAGAACTCAACATTTATGGTGTAATTTTCCTCTAGTACGGCATGAATTTCCATCCTTCCGGCCAAGATCACCTCTCCAAGAAAAGCAAGCCGGCTAAAAATACTCTTGCTTGTAGTTATCAGAAGACAGAACCCAGCTGCTCCAAGTTAAGGTTAGAGACCCAGAAGAATTGCATCAGTGACAGGACAATAAACAAGACTTGAAACACGTACGGCCCGTCGTCTGTTATCTGTCATTGCTCACGTTGAAAACCGGCCCAGATTGCTATGCGCAACAGGTCGCCGTTTTACTGACCAATATCGTCTTGGCTCAGCAGGTGTGTGGGGACGATCGTTGCGGGCTCAAGGTGACTGGAGGACTAGACCGACACTCCAGAGCAAGTCCTTGTCAGAGTTCATATCCTACAGGTATTTTAAACCGTCTACCTTTCCTGAAGGTTAAAGGTCTCTTTGGATGGAAAGGATAGTCTCCTCCCTCAATCAAGGTCAAAGGCAGAATGAGTGATTATTCATTTTAGTTCTATTTTTGGGACATTGAGGTCACAGAACAGCAGGTTAAACAATCAAACAAAGATGTGTTAAGGCACGACAGTGTATTTTTCCGCCATATGTTTGTTTTAAACCAGCAATCTCAAGAACACAAGAAGAAGCTAGTTATTTGATTTCATTACTAATGCCATCATATGGTTGCATTATAAAATTGGCAATGATTCCCAAATCTGTTTAGCTGCACATAAAACAAAATTTGCACGAGGGAAAATGGCAGAAAAAAAAACAAACTCTCTTGCCTGCCCCAAGTTAAGAATTAGCTTGGAATGGCTGTGATCTCACTGGTACACTTGTCACCTATTGCACACTTAGAAAGGTGCCTGAAACCATTCCATTGTTTTGCCAGTAATACAGCTTCATGTTATTTACAACACAGAACAACCCATACAAAAAATAACCTTGCAATATCCTTCTGTGAACCATGTGGAGTATTTACATCACAAAGGCCTGCAAGATGCAGTCGGTGTTATTTCACAGGGTGAGAACCAGAGGCTGTCCCAAGTCTTGCCTGTTCACTGGGGGACTTAAAACGCACTGTCTGCCTTTGATAAATAAAAGTATTCGAATAGTTTTTGAATCCAGCCTGGGTCTTGAAAATGTGCCGCAAGCAAATTTCCACGCTTAGCTCGGTTAACAGGTTAGAAACCCAAAAACACATGAGAAGTTCCCCCTCACATCCTATTGGTCAGATCCAATATGGTATCTCCAGTGTTCATAGCTCAGCTGTCCTCATGGATATTTACAAAGAGGAGGGGGGCAGAAATATTTTGTACATGTTCCCCCTACATGAATTTTGCGGGCAGTAACATTAAGCGTTGATATGTTCCTCCAGCTTCATTCTTCTACGTGGTCAGCCTGAGAATCCTGTCCCTGCACCCTAACCTCCCACTAATCTAGGCGTTATTCTGCAGCTCACATTTGACATGCGCCATACCTCGCCTTTCTCATTGCGGATAAGCCGGTTGAATTCTTTTCCTTCCATGCACAGGAAGTCTTCTCCTGGGTTGAGGATGCCGCACTTTGTGGCAATGGCACGGGCAGTGTTAATATTGTCTCCGGTCACCATTCGCACAGTTATACCAGCTCGCTGACACTTTATTATGGCATCTGGAACCTGCAATGGCAATGAACCAATTTCAGTAAATAAATTGGGCCAAGGGTATACTGGTATAACTCAAAATTGCATAATCCTTTTAAAAAAAGATAGAAATTAATAATTCACAGAACTTTTTCAATATCAACGTATTTCATTTTTCCATCAGCTGACCCTTGCAGCTTTACGATAATAATCCATTCCTAGAAGTTGGATTATTTGTTGAACATTTTCACTTGAATATCTTTCTTTAAATTTAGAGTACCCAATTCATTATTCCAATTAAGGGGCAATTTAGCATGGCCAATCCACCTAGCGTACACATCTTTTGGATTGTGGAGGTGAAACTCATGCAAACAGGGGCAGAATGTGCAAACTCCACACGGACAGTGACCCAGAGCCGGGATCGAACCTGGGACCTCGGCGCCATGAGGCTGCAGGGCTAACCCACTGCGCCACCGTGTTGCCCTTCACTTGGATATCTTGCTGAATCTGACAAAATTAGTTCCTTTCTGAAAAATAACTTTTACAATTCCAAATGATGCCCCCGAATATTTAACACCAGAGTCTCCACTCACATACTTTAACCTACCTAGAAATGCATCATTGATTTGTATGGAGGCCGACCCAATGAAAACATCTGAGAAAACTTTATTTTCAGTTTGTCACAGCGAGCAAAGCAAGAACAGTTTATGACGTAGGATTCTATTCCAACCAAAACACAGATGTGCACTCGGGTGGAGAAACTAACCGGTCGGCCATTTCATAGGGTGTTTCTTACAACTAACAGCAGGTCAAAGAATGGACATGTAACTATATCCCATTGCGAAATGAAAGAGTCACAAAGCTATCAGAAATCTCAACTGCAGAGTAGCGATGATGAAAACATGACACTCGATATACGCTTAATGTCCTGCTGTCTGAGAGATGCGAAGTGGGGAAAATGCTGGGTTTAACCGTAGAAATTGGGCAAGAATAAATTGTGTGTGCGTGTATATATATATATATATATAATATATATGTGTGCGTGCGTCTATATATGTGTGTGCGTGTGTATATATATATATAATATATGTGTGTGTGCGTGCGTATATATATGTATGGATGTTTTGGGGGGTAGAAAAAGAGAAGGAAAGATAATAGATTTCACTGTGCATGTTTAGGTCATTCAGGACGTACAGTTGGCAACAGCGAATGGGTTAAATGCAATAAACAGCGATGTAAGCTGACATGGAATAATAATAAATGCCTTTCAACACAAGCAATAAAATTAGCTGACAGAGGTGTAATTATTTTCACCAAGAAAATGGTATCAACTGAACTGTTTGTGGCTCTTCAGAAAAGGACTGTTTATTTATAGATAATAAGCATCTCTAGGCATACTGTGAACAAGTTGTTCAGCATGTGACTTCGAAGAATTTAAATTAGGAATAGACTCAGATAAGATATCAGGTACTTGGTGTTATACATTATTTAAAGTGGACTGCATTGTTAAGCGCTGTTCATAAATTATCAACTCGACAGGCATATAATTATACTAGCTCTCAACTTCATAACATGATTTTAAAGACATCCATCGTCCCAAAATGGAGGGTTTGCAAAACCAATCATAGCACAACTTTATCAGTTTAGACAATATACATTTGCCTCAGGGCTCCTTATGGTGCACCTTGGGTTGTTTTTCCCACACAGACAGCTCAGTAGTGTTTTCAATGCAGGTTAACCAATGTGCCTTTGACCAATGTGCCCATTTGTAAGATGTGTAGGCTTCTAAAGACTTCAAAACAATAGACAGACTTTGGGCTTTGTGGTGTGATTTGGGAAAGGAGATGAACAATGAGAATTGGCCAATGGTAGCAACTGCTGTCACACATCTAACCGCCGGCAGAGTGGTAATGCCGCAGCAGCAGGGGTGATTAGCATAACTTGTAAATTCCATCGTACTTATAGCACCTCAACAGTCCAGCTGATTCCTGCCCGTTCACTCTCCACATACACCGTTACTCACTCTGTCATCGAAGCCCATCAACAAATTCTTCTCCTGCTATCTCCCTCTAGCTTTCCCTTTAAATGCATCTCTGCTCTCCGCCGCAACTGTCTACTGTCTCACTACTGTCGTAGCGAGTTCTTAATTCTGGCCATATTGCGGGCAAAGAGACTTTTCCTGAATTCCAGACTGAGTTCATTGGTGACGATCTACGATCTTGGGTTTATCGTCCTTTATTCATCCCCACAGGTATTACTATCTTCTCACAGCTATCTCCCCCCCCCCCCCCCCCCCCCCCCCCCCCCCGCACCCCACCAAACACTTTCATGGTCTGAAAGCCTTGGTCAGGTTACTCCTCAGTCATCCCTTTCCTGGGGAGAATCCTCCCAGGCTGTCCAATGTTTCTTGGTAGAAATAACCTCCTAGGTAGGATTTTGCGCATTGCTCAGCCCCATCATCACCATCCTGTTAAGTGGTGGTGGTGTTTTTTGGCAGGGAACGATTGGACACTCTGATGGGGTGGAGGGTTAGGGTTACGGGTTTAGAGGCACAAAGGGGGTAATATCTTGGTGGGGTCCCACCAGTGTGTACAGGGCACATGTCAAAAGGAGGAACCCCCTGATGCACGATCAAAGACTCCAGAAGCGAGATTGGATGACAATTGAAGGCTTTATTGGACTAGATGCTTCCCCCAGCAGCGCAGGTACAGAATGCAGCAGCTGGGGAGACACAGACTCTTATACTCCGCCTTACTGTGCGGAACCAGCAGGCAGGCTTCACCAATGATCTTGCTGTCTCAGGTACCTCCCACACCAATGGTCTTACAGCCTCAGCCTGGGTAACGTAATACCCCTAAAACTGACTACCATACCCCCTTCCTTCCTACCCTAGATACCAGTTTCCTCCACCATCCACCACCATATTTTGGAGCGAAGGTGGATTTAGGCTCATAACTGGGTAATTAAGGGACTCGATAGGCCGAGGGGCAGGTGAGCTGGCTGATCCTTTATCTGCCCACTGTATCATGGGGGAAAAGATCAAGCAGATGGTGGGCCAGTCACCCATCCCATTTTTGTGCCCCCCCGCCAAAAACATGGCCGTTGTGGGCCTAAAATTCACCATCCCCTCATTTCTGGTATCACCAACGTACAAATGACTTACTGTCTGCAGGACCTTTATTTTAAAAAATTCCAACGAAGGGGCAATTTAGCGTGGCCAATCCACCTACCCTGCATATCTTTGGGTTGTGGGGGTGAGACGCACACAGACACGGGGAGAACGTGCAAACTCCACACGGACAGTGACCCGGGGCCGGGATCGAACCTGGGACCTCAGCGCTAACTGCACAACCCTGCCGCCCTTGCAGTGTCTTTCCATCCTTTTGATAATATGGAGGCCAGAGCTGTTCGTGAGGGAGGAACACTGCAGAGAATGTTTCCTTTCATGGGCGAATCCAGAACTAGGGAGCACTGTTTTAAACTTCGGGGTCATCTCTTTTTTTCTCTCTCAGAGACTTGTGCGACTTGGGAACAGACTGCCTCAGAAACAATCGAGGTGGAGGTCATTGAATTTTTTTTTTTTTTTTTTTTTTAAAGGTGGAGGGAGGTAAATTCTCGTTGGGCAAGAGAATCATGGCATGGTTGGAAACGTAGAACTTGAAACACAAACTGATCAATCATGATCTTATTGAACGGTAGAGCAGGGTCGAGGGGCAGAGTGGCCTACCTGTCCTCCGATTTCATCTGTTTACAAAAATAAAATGTTCCATTTACGAATAACTGCGGAGTTTGCAAAGTATAGTAGCCAATGGTGCAGAATTGTAACTTATCAGTAAAGGACGTGCGTCTTAAAAGTGCAACTGGTTAGAGGGAGACTACTTTACATTGTACTGCAGGGGCAAACCCAGCCTTTTAGGTATTAACAGTTCTCCATTTCAAACCAAAGGTAATGTTCAAGGCAGCTAAATCACACTGACAAGAGTTCAAAAGCTGCTAAACAGGCAGTGAATGATTTTCATGCTGATGTCATGCTTGTTACAACAAAGCTATCACCATCAGGCCAAAATAAACATGTTTAAAATTTATGATTCGCCTGTCATTGGTCATAGTCTGTGAGGGCACTGTCTGAGCAGTAGACAACTTCGACGAGACACCGTGTCACGATGTTTAGCACTGCTGCCCCACAGTGCCAGGGACCCGGGTTTGATTCCGGCCTGTGTGCGGAATTCGCACGTTCTCCCAGTGTCCACGTGGGTTTCCCCCGGGTGCTCCAGTTTCCTTCCAATCCATAGATGTAAAGGTTAGGTGGGGTTATGGAGGATAGGGCCCAGGTAGGGTGCTCTTTTGGGGAGGGGGGTCAGTGCAGGCCCGATGGGTTGAATGGCTTCCTTCTGCATTGATTATCAGAAAGTTAAGAGAGAAGAGTACGAGCATTGGGGGGGGAGGGGGTCAACCACACCCATATGTACTGGTCCTGCCTCAGAGAGTTCTGGACGGCCATCTTCAAGGCCATGTCCAGGGTGGCGTGGGTTGAAACGGAGTCGTGCCCACCGGTGGTGGTCTTCAGGGTGCCAGAGCTCCCAGAGCTCCGGACAGGGAAGGGGGCGGATGCCCTGACCTTTGCCTCACTGATCGCCAGCCGGAGACCTGCTGGGATGGAAGCCGGCAGCGCCACCCAAGGGTTCGGAGTGGCTCTCAGATCCGGAGGCTGGAAAAAAACTAAAATTTGCGATAAGAGGGTCCAAGGAGAGATTCCAAGGCACGTGGAATGAATCCACAAGCCTCTTCACCAACTGGTTCACAAGGGGGTGATAACTGGGGGGGGGGGGCAGAGAATGTCGCCTGTAAGGAGGGGAGCTGGTGAAGAACAGAGGATGAATGGGGGAGGGGCATCCACAGGAGGGAACACAAACCCCTCCCACACAGACCGAACCAGGCAAACTAACGACACAACACACCCTCCCTCGAAAACTCAAACTCAAGGGGACGCCCCCACCCCAAACACCACCAGCAAAACGAAAACAACCAGCAAGCGAGGGGAAAGAGCCCAGATATATTTGTGAATCTGTGGGTAAAGCGCGGTGCAACTCGCGCTGCCAAGCGGTGGGAGCCCCTGCAAGAACCCGCCTAAATTCTGTGAAAATTAGCACTACTGTAAAAATGCAAAATAGTATCCAGACCTCAGTCACGGTTATGGTGACAGCAAGGGGCTAATGTCCTGTTGTTTTTATTTTGTTACTTACCATCACCATTGTGCTGTTATTGATATGCAAAACTCTAAAATGCCAATAAAAAGATTTTTAAAAAAAGTAATGAGAGAGAGAGATACCGCAGCTGAGAGTGTATCGGGGGGGGGGGGGGGGGGGGGGGGGGGGGGGGGTGAACCCTAACAACAGATGGATATGCGACAAGTCAGCCTTGGAACAAGGGGAAAAAGGGTAGGCGATCTAAAACAGGGCAAGGGCATCAATTAAAAAAATAGATTGCAAGGATTTTAGTGTTTTATATATAATAAATAAAATGAAGTGGAACCCATTAAATATTGCAATGTTCTATGGCAGCTGAGTTATACCCCAAAGTTTTTTTTTAATGAGCTAGAATGATATTGGTTGATCCAGAAACAAAACCATGAAAGCTATTAAGCCTACAGATATTACAGAGTGAAGCACAGAAATCAGCAAGGTCATATAAACCTGCAAATTAAACCATTAGAAAGCTTCTGCCTAAGGCGTTGACAGACTTTGCAGGCGAGGCAACGATACAGATACAGGAGATAAACAGAATAAATCAGGGGCTTGTTTAGCACAGGGCTAAATCGCTGGCTTTTAAAGCAGACCGAGGCAGGCCAGCTGCACGGTTCAATTCCCCGAACAGCCTCCCCAAACAGGCGCCGGAATGTGGCGACTAGGGGCTTTTCACAGTCACTTCATTTGAAGCCTACTTGTGACAAGAAGCGGTTTTCATTTCACAGAATCCTTTTGAACTGTTGCACCCTTTAAATTTACAGACTGTTTTCTGCCATTTGTTGTTGACACCATATATTTTGCAGCCTAATTAAAGAAATCTGTGTCTGTTCTTCCAAATCTAAATTTAAATTGAGACTAAACAGCCTATGATTTGCCACAGTAACAGTGGCTGTCAAGCTATTATTTAGTGTGCTGTCATTGGGAGCTTTTTTCTAATTTGAGCTTTTAAATTCTGCTGCTCAAGACTGCTTCAAAACAAGAGGAAAATTACAAACTCAAATCAAGACAATAATTTAAAGGCAGTTCCATGATCCTGCACCCAGATTAGATTCCCTGGAGCATAGTTACCCTGGGAAGAGTGGGATTATCACTTCATTTCTGACTCTTCCCCTCCCTTCATCCAAAGACTTGAAAACACAAATATTTTCCACAATATTAGTGGAACAGAGCAAGTTAGAAATCCCACACCAGCAATTTTGAATTGATTTCCAAGTTGGACGCCCTGGTGCATGTTTTGACAGTCTTGGGTATCTAACTGAACATTCATTCGAGCAGATTCACCAGGATGTTGCCTGGGCTGGAGCGTTTCAGCTGTCAAGAGAGACTGGATTGTTTTTTCTTGGAGCAGAGAAGGCTGAGGGGGGAACCTGATTGAGATGTATAAAATTACGAGGGGCATAGACAGGGTAGAGAGGGAGGAACTTTTCCCCTTAGCGGAGGGGTCAACAACCAGGTGGCACAGATTTAAGGCAGAAGGTTTAGAGGAGATGAGAATGGAAACTTGTTCACCCAGAGTGTGGTTGGAATCTGGAACTCGCTGCCTGAAAGCGCGGCAGAGGCAGGAACCCTCAACATTTAAGAAGCACTTGAAACGCCATAGCAGATAAGGCTATGGACCAAATGTTGGAAAATGGGATTGCAGTACATATGTGCTTGATGGCCGACATGGACAAAATGCGTCAAAAGGGCCTTTTTTCGTGCTATAAAACTCTATGAATAGCAGCTGAATAGAATTAGTGTAAACAAGATAGATTTTAATGCACCACGAGGTGCCTGCTTGCAGGTCTCACTACAACGTTCACATTAAGGTTAGATATTTGTTGTGACAGGAGAAAGAAGTTCAATTATAAATTGTCCAGTAATTGCAAATACTGTCAATTGTGAAAAAATACTGAGGTGTACAAGGCTTCCGACAAACAAGATCTCTGGAAAGAAACCCATCCAAAACAAACCCATGACTCCCATACAGAATAAGAAATGGAATTGCAAAGTGCCTCGCTCCAAATTTAGCCTTTCCAACATAACTGACAGCTACAAATATATTTTTGCCAATTTTCTCATTTCAGTCGTCCACTCCTCCTGTGATATTTAAAATAGCAATAATTCCTCCCAGATCAGGCTGTCAATTTGAAATCTTGTTCTGAACGCATCTTGCTGGGTGACCTCAATGATTAAAACGGCAGCAGAAACCTTCTCTGACGTTTAAGAGGAAAAAAAACGTCTTTAAATATCACAGCACAAAGCGCGTTAGGAACAGAATGGCTTGGTGCCGTTCTAGTATCCACCCTTCCAAAGAAAAATTATTTGCTTGAAGGGAGAGATTTCGATGGTGTAGTTCTACGATATGCCTAGAGTTTTCTGAAGCTAAGGAAAATTCTGCATCAGCACCGATTGGCTTTCTCGACCAGCTATCGTATGCGGTTATGCTGAACTCAGCGTTCGAGTGAAGCTCAACTATCTCAAATTGCAAGCTTGGAGGAGTAATTGCTAACACGTGAAGATGTGAAGGCAGTGCAGCTGAAGGAAGGCTGCATTCGTGAATACACTGCAAGCTAATTAGATACCAAATGGGAAAACTTTGCATTATTAGCACTCGGTTTACATTCAGCCTCGAGGCGTTGCTAATTTAAAAAAAAAAGGGGAGTAAAAAATAAAATTAAGCACTTTGATGAAATTTTACACAACAGCCACAGGAACAACAGCATGTTACCCAATACTGCAGATGCCTCCACATTGCTGTTCGCACACACTAGTGATAATACAGCATCATGTGTGGGTTACCCCTAACATCTGACAATTGAACATGGACAGTAAGCAGTTGCAACCCGGGAAACACAAACAAAAAGACTGCCCCAGAACAATTTTTAATTGGAGACCAGCAACTGTTTTGGATCATGCAAGAAAATAAAATACCACACAAAAGCTCGCAACAGGTTACAAGTTTAGAACAGTACAGCACAGAACAGACCCCTCAGCCCTCGATGTTGTGCCGAGCAATGATCACCCTACTCAAACTCACGTATCTACCCTATACCCGTAACCCAACAACTCCCCCTTAACCTTACTTTTTTAGGACACTACGGGCAATTTAGCATGGCCAATCCACCTAACCCCGCACATCGTTGGACTGTGGGAGGAAACCGGAGCACCCGGAGGAAACCCACGCACACAGGGGGAGGACGTGCAGACTCCGCACAGACAGTGACCCAGCCGGGAACCGAACCTGGGACCCTGGAGCTGTGAAGCATTGATGCTAACCACTATGCTACCATGCTGCCCCTAAGTAAGGGAGGAAATCAGCTAGAAGCTTGCTCATTTAAAAACAAAGATATTCACAATGTTAAGACGACACTTTTGTTCGTGTAGCCACCTGGGGTGGCCACTGCCCAACACAAAATGGAACATTGCAAGGAATGCAGGGAAAATGGACATGGTGTAAAGCAAGCAGCTTGCAAGGCGATTGTGAATTGGGACGACTGCAGAAACCGGTTTTGACTGCTGCAGAGACCAGACAGCACTGTGAAAGAAAACCCGTTAACATACTAATGAGGCGATACCGGGCGAGTCCCAGATACAATGGACACAAGTTAAGCACAAATCGATACATTCTATGGAAGGCCAGACCCAGTGGCGCCAGAGAAGCCCAAAACAATAGGTCCCAAGAACCGCCCCAGCAACCAAGGAACTGCCCTATGATTGGGGGGGTTCAAACATATCGATTGGGAAGAGACCCAATTGATTCCAAGCAGGTAAGGGAGTCTGCCCAAAGGGGCGCGGATCCCCTGGGACCTATAAAAGAAAGGTCCCACACATGGTTCAGTCTTCTGTCTCCTGATCCAGCCTTCGGACAGCAGCCACCAACAAGTAAGTGCCTCCCAACGATCGCTACCAGAGATAGGCACTCCTGACCCCTTTTTAATTGATACCAACCTGAAGTCTGCAGACCAGAGCAGAGCAAGAGGCCTTGTTCCCTGACCCAGCAGTTCCTTCGAGATAAGTATTAGTTGTTTAGCGGTAGGAGTAAGTTTAATCCTTTTAGCGTGTGCATGGGTAGTTATTATAATTGTATTATAATAAACTCTAGTTGTTTGGACTTACTAATTGGTGTACGGTTTTATTGCTTTGAACTTCACCTTGAAGCTTGTGGCGGTGTCTTAACGGCACCTGGCGACTCCAGAGTTTAGACAAGAAACAGAGCCAAATTGAGTGTTCAGCACACTCACCCAGAACGACCAACATTAGTTACTCTCCAAAACCCAATTTACCTCTGGTCGCACCGGATCCTCAATCCCCACAACAGTGATGCACGTCAGGTCACTCAGGATCTCATTTTCGTTGTCCCATTCGGGTTCCTTGACAAAGTCTCTGTAGGCTAGGCAGATGGTCCGCAGCCCTTCACAGGCCATTGGTTCAATCACCTTCTTCACCATTTCATCACGGTCCCTCACCTTGAAAACTGTTACATCTCCGTTTTTACCCAGTAGTTTAGTGCACCTGAAAAATATTCACAAACATTTTCTTGGACATGATACACATTAATTGTCAGCATCTGTTACCTGCAGTAAACAAAAAAATGAGCAAAAGGACAGTCTTGTCATTGACTTAAAAAAAAAAATTGCTTCTTTCCTGGGATGTCGGCGTCACTGGGCAAGGCCAGCGTTTATACCCCAGCCTCAGTTTCCCTTGAACTGTGTGGCTTGCCACCCCATTTCAGGTCAAAGATAACAGGCAGTCAACCACATTGTAAGGCTGAATGGCCTCCTTCCATTCCACAAAGATCCAGACGTCAAATCAGCTCTGCCAGTGTGTTCCGGTTTCCTCCCACAGTCCAAAAATGTGCAGATTAGGTGGATTGGCCGTGCTAAATTGTCCCTTCGTGTCCAAAAGGTTATGTCAGGTTACTGGGCTACGGGAATAGGGTTGTGGCCTCACCCCTAGATAGGGTGCCCTTTTAGAGGGTCGGTACAGACTCGATGGGCTGAATGGCCTCCTTCTACATTGTAGGGATTCTATGGGCTGACTGCGAAAATCTAGGTCCCCGACTCCTTGTCTTCTGATGGGTAGTCAAGCATTTAACAGAGTTAGAAGCAGAAGAACAGACTGATCTAGCAAGCTTGTCTGGTGAGCGCCGAATCATTCAGAGCAGGAATTTTCCAGGTCGGCAGTTTTCGGGGTGTGAACGTCCTCTGCATTTGGTGCGTGAAGCAGAAAAGTATCAGGCAGAATAATCTTCTCTCATTTGCCATCATGGGGATATTGAGCAAGGACAGGGCTGACTAAGATATGCAGCCAGTCTCCCCCCCCCCCCCCCCCCCCCCCTCCCAAATTAAATCATTTGCCAAAGCTCACCTATGAAAAACAACCCAGCACCCATGGAACCTTATTTCATATACCCTTGACTGCAACTTTACTGATTCCCTGGTAAATAGGAACAAAATGTCGATTTGCCAAATGACCCAAGAATTCTCAAGGCTTTAGTCTGAACTATGTAAGATCAAATGCTGAACAGTTCTGAGATATACACAACCCCTCCTCCAGCCAGTCATGGACGGGTACCACCCTAGATAATCACCATAATCAGATACCAGTCAATATTTGGTTTCTGATTTTAAAAAATTTGTTCATGGGCAGTGGGCATCGCAGGCTGTGCCAGCATTTATTGTCCATCCCTAATTGCCCTTGAGGGGACAGTTAAGAGTCAACCACATTGCTGTGGGTCTGGAGTCACATGTAGGCCAGACCAGGTAAGGACGGCAGATTTCCTTCCCTAAAAGGACATTAGTGAACCAGATGGGTTTTTACGACAATCGACAATGGTCATCATCAGATTTTTAATTCCAGGTTTTTGTTGAATTCAAGTCTCACCATTTGCAGTGACAGGATTTGAACCCGGGTCCCCAGAGCATTACTCTGGGTCTCTGGTTTATGAGTCCAGTGACAATCCCATTATACCACCGCCTCCCTCCTAAACATTCCAACATTGGAAACCCTGCAAAATAATTTGGATTCATCACAACCAACTGGAATTGATTTGTGGGGATGGGGAGAAGCATATTTAATTAGGTTAGATTAATCGGGTCAGCATATTCAATTAGTTAGATCTCAAACTGGACAGTAAATAAAATACAAACCTAGCTAGCTTTAGCTATCATTCAAAAAGGTGTCATCAGGCAGGGAGGCTGAAAACTTTATAAAGTTCTGAGCAGGTGAGGTGATATTATTGCCACTGAAAATTGACTAGTGTCTTATCTGTCTCAGAGTTGCGTGTCATTGATATTCTTAACTACCTCTTAAAGTGAACAGAACTTCACCAAAGTGTATAACTAAGAATAAAAGTAGTTAATCTGCATTATTCACCCAACTATATGTCATGGCGCTACTAACCTAGTAAGAATGGCTTCAAATTATTAAATTAACCACATTTCCACTCTTCTCCATTTGGTGAAGTGTTCCACTTCAACACACCACTGCCTAAGTGAAGGGCGAGGAAGAATATGCTTAATCTCTACAATTTATCAACACCTTTTGACGATAAGAAGGAATTAACCAGGAGTGGAATGTGGCCTCTAAGAACTGCCAGCACAGCACTCTGCCGCAGAGGGTGTTAGCATAACCTGTCGGATCACCCCAAGTCTAACTTTCCTTTTTATGGTCCTGAAATATAGCTTCAGCTATGAATAAACATGCACTCCAGTATAGTATTTAATGATAAGTCTAGGTCAATAACTGACTAAAGATATCAGCTAAATATATACAAACAAACGAAAACGCAGAAGTGTTCAAATCTGAATCTTGGCTAGAAAATGGATTACTCTTGTTGAATAACTTTGTTAACAATTTATAGATTATCCAGAGATTATAAGACTAGTGACGTTGTTAAAAAATGAGAAGCAGTCTCGCCTTCATATTTTCATCGTCAAGTTTTGAGCTCACTGAATGGAGAAGATAGCTCAATTTTTAAGATGAAACTCTGCCTTTGATCACACCAATGCATTATCTACCGAGTAAAAAGTAAGTAAAGGCGCCATAGACCCGATTGACCAGAGGCTGCATTCCCCTTTTGAGGGGGAGAGCCGACTGGTGGTGATTTAACCCGAGGATCACCACACCTCAGGCGAGGGGCAAAGTTGAGAAGGCGGGGCCTTCACGAATAACCTCAGCCGGTACGGGAATTGAACCCACGCTGCAGGCCTCGCTCAGCATCACAAACCAGCTGTCCAGCCCGCTGAGCTAACCTGGCCTCCTACTGTACATTGTCCAACACATTTCCAACACATCACCAGGATACAGCAAGTTGTAGCTTTTTGGATTAATTGTCATCGCCTCTATCACTTTCACCCCTTTTTCTTCCTCATCTCCCCCTCGCTCTCTAATATAATAGAATTAAATACTTAAGCCATCACAACACAGGCAGGAGCCGGTTTTTTTTTTTTTTTTACACACACTTGCTGTTTTGTCAAAATAGATAGTCCTAACAATGGAGTCTTGTGTGTTCAATCACATTCAGTCTTGAAATAAGGTGGCACAGACATCGTGGTGGGAATGGTAGACAGGATGATTCCAGTGGTATTCAAATGGCTGTTGGTCCATGTTGACAAGTATGATTTCGGCAAAGCTGCTCTGGAGAAACAAATACTGACCAGGAATGGGTAATAGATGCCCCATTCTGTTTTTCTACAATTCACGGGAGCATTAGCAAATATCTAGGAAGGAACTGCTCACCAACTCTTTTTGATGACAGAGGCAAGAGAAGGAACAAAAGGAAATAATAAAAAAATACATTGTCTTTTGATTTAAAAAAAAAAACTTTAAGTGCACTAAAGGTAGATATATATATATATTAAAAAAACATGCATCTTCAGAAATCATTCCTAAAGGCTTCTGCATACATTATGCAATTCAGATCTGACCCAATATCAGCTAAAATCTGATTGATATTTTGCTCCCCCTTCTTCAGAGCGTGAGAAGAAATATGACCCGTTTCCAGCTCACTGAAAGTCCAGATTTCATTGTTATTTCTTTCATTTCTCATTCCCCACTGACAAAATTTATATTACTTAGTCAAGTGTGACAATGACGAAGAAAACCCGCTCACTTGCGTAGAATGATCTCGGAGGCACCCTTGCTATACATGCGGAAACTTCCATCAGCATTCTTCAGTACTGTACTCATGGACTTGCGGGCAGAGTTGAAGGTGTACACCTTATAAAGTTTCTCTTCTGGAATTTCATTGCGAACAGCCTGATAATCTTGCTTCAAATCCAGCACAAAGCCAAGCAAAGCACATTCAGTCTTGTTCCCTACATGACGAGGAAGGCCTCCTTCTTTCTCAGGGGGCTGGGGACAAGGGCACAAATAAAAAAAAGGTCAATGGTAATAAAAAAGTTAAAGTTTCTTGTCAATATTAGCCATAATGCACAAAGTACCACAATTAATAAATGTTGTCAGAATATGTCCATGCAATATCTCCATTTATTAATGATGTTCACGGTGGAAAGCCATTTATCATTTCTTCCTTTCCACAAGTATAAACACCATAAGTAAAATATATAATTTCAGTGTGGTGTAAAATCAGGAGGAATATTTCCAACATTCACAAAGACATGGAATAGACAGAAACCAGACTGACTGGGCTTCCCTTGGTCGTAGGAGCCATCTGTTTACATATTGTGTGGAACCAGATGCAAATATTGCCACAAAAGGACATTTCTATTCAAGAAACAATGATTCAACTTTCAAAAACGTTCAGTGCTTTGTAAATGTTTATTTAAACATGCATTTTTACGGCCATGACCAGTCGGAAATCAGGCTAAAACACTTCAGCTTTCTTGAAACCTGGAAAACGTCAACATTTCAAAAGAATTTCCCCCCCAACTTCTTGCTCACCAGTATTTTGGTCGTGTAGGCAGAATTAATGGCAATTCCATTGACGATCCTCTCCATAACTTTTGGTAAAAGTGCATCTGGGGCAGGTGTTTGCCTGTAGTGCGTTTCTCCAATATATGACTGTACTACAGTCATCCTATTCATGGTGAGAGTACCCGTTTTGTCTGAGCAAATGGCTGTGGCATTGCCCATAGTTTCACAGGCGTCCAAATGTCTGACCAAATTATTGTCCTTCATCATTTTCTGTCAAAACAAATTTTTAAATGTTAGAAATTATTGGAACTCAATTAGTCACTTCACCTTGGGAGCTTGCATTCAGTTCGATAGCTGAATGATCTGGGTGGTGGGCAAGTCAAAGGGATGAAAACATCCTTTCACATAATCTACTTTTCAAACCTAAACATTTACTTCTCTCAATTAAAAAGAGTTTTACAATACTGCTATTACTCCACTAAGGGTGGGGGAACTCCATTCGGCATGGTTAAAAATGGCCAGCCAGTAAGACACCAACCAGGAAGAGACCAGGTAAGGGTCTTCTGAGAAGTGTATATGCCGTAATTGTAAACAAGTCAAAGTTCTTTATTTTACACGGCGTGTACTCCCCGTTTCCTTATTAAACTGGCGACGAGGAGTAAGCTGCAACATACTCGGCTGAGCCACCTCCCTGGTTTTCTGGACCCAGTTTGGAACCAATTATTTTGACATGCTTCTGCAGTGATCATTCAATGGTATCATTTCAATAGGGTGGGCAAGTCACCCGGTGAGTCCATCGCCGAGTTTGTATCACGGCTACGGAGGATAGCCAAGTTTTGAGAGTATGGATCTGCTTTATCCAATAAGCTCGGAGATCGTTTGGTCTACTGTATAAATGGAAAAGCAGAAAAATGTTTGGGCGAAACCTCCCTAATGTTTCAGCTGGCGCTACAGATCACTTTGTCCCAAGAGAGCGCGAGGAACATAAGGAATGGAGTAGAACGCTTTGGGACGTCGCCCTCATGGGCCAGCTAGGCCCTGACTGACTGCCGCAGCGACTCCGGCCTCTGGACAAAAACACTGGCCATTTAGAGGTGGGATGCCCCAGACTTGGCTGAAGGAGATTCTGGCCTGGGTGTGATGTGTGGGCGCCAGTCCAGGTGTAACCGTAGTTAGGAGAGGCTGGGGGGGGGGGGGGGAGCGTCGCCACCATTCCAGCAATGCCAGTCGAGGTAGGCGTCAGCCCTGGGGCTGGGCCTTGCATTTGGATGACCTGGAGGATGCAGCTGAGATGCCGTTAAACTACTTGACAGCACCCGCGTGGCCCTTATTCGTGTTCCGATACAAGCGAGAGCCGTCCTCCTCTGCAGACCGAATCTGCAAACCCCCCCTACTGCAAAGTGGTCGCTCTCCTAAACATTATGGACTCCTTACCCATCATTGCATTCATGACTGGACGCAAACAGACCCCGTCCTTGCCAAGGTGTGGAGTCTGGTGCTGCGGCTGGCATCCAGGGGAGTTGGTTTCTCCTCGGAGCTGACCATGGAGGATGGTATCCTCCTGTGGGACACGAGGGTTGTTGTTCTGAAGGGCCAGTTGAAGGACCTTCACAACGGGAACCCCTGAGTGTCAAAAATGAAGACGCTGGCGAGACGTTGTGTCCAGTGGCCAGGCTTGGACTCGGATATCGAGACATTGGCCCAAAAGTGCTCCATCTGCCGAGAAGCTCTCCGTGGCGGCACCCATACATCCTTGGGCTTGCGTACATGCCGATTCCGCCGGTCCATTCCTGGGGTCAACGTTTCTCATGCTGGTGGATGTCCACTCCAAGTGGCTGGAGGTCCACAAGATGGTGACGATCACCTCCTGGGCGGCTATCGAGTGATTCCGCATTTCTTTTTCCACCCATGGAAGTAGCTCGGAACAGATAACGGGGCTGCTCTCATGAAAGGCAATGGGGTGCGGCATGTCCGCACTGCCCCATACCATGCATCACCAAATGGCTTGTCAGAGAGAGTCCTGCAGGCGGTTAAATGGGGACTAAAGAAGCAGACTTCGGGCGGTCATATTTTATTCTTGCACAGGGCATCGCTGCACGCAGTAACTGGGGTCCCCGCTGAGATGCTGATGGATCGTAGGCTTCATACCCGACTTAGTTTGCTTCTCCCGGACAGCGGCGTGAACCAGGAATTGCAAGGGCGTGCCTGGTTCCTCTCCTTACAGATACTGCCAGACCTGCACAGATTTTGCAGCATTTTCTCTTTTGGTTTTTCAATGTATACGTTCTTGGAACAGGGAGCTCTGGCTGTTGGAATGGGCAGATACACATTTGCCAGACATGTTACAATCACTTTCTACAATTACTAGATAAAACAAAATGTTTGACATGTACAGCCAAGAAAGTTTTATTCACAAAACCAAGAACGAAATCACCAGTCTGGAAAATGGACAGGCAGCATCATGCAGATCTGTAAAAACCACAGCCATTTCCATCCTCCATCTACCTCTCATAGACAAATTATTCAGTTGAGGAAACAGATGACTGCCATGCTGATCTGTAACTATCTGGCACAGGAAGCTGAACTACATCCTCAGTTCCTTTGGCTGGATTCCTCTTTCCCACTGCATGAATCAATCAGCCAACATCAAGCTCTTTTATGGGGAATTCCAAGGCTGGGATTTGAACCGTCTCCTAGCCAATCCAACCACAAGAATTTTCAAACAGTTCCAAACACACAATCTACTCGTGACTTAAGGTATTTCAGAGGATTATTACAAGGAGCTTAATTCTATAGAATACAACCTGTGGTAGTCACCACTGTTGTATATATCACATACGAGATGTAATACGGTAAGGCTCCTGTACTACAGGTACTGGGGTAGATCCCTGCCTGCTGGCTCCGCCCAGTAGGCGGAGTATAAATGTGTGTGCTCACCGAGCTGCGGCCATTTCGGCAGCAGCTGCAGGAGGCTACACATCTCTGTAATAAAGCCCCGATTACACTCTACTCTCGTCGTAATTGATAGTGAATGACAACTCACCTTTATCTTTTTGATAACATGCCAATTTAAAAGTCTTTATAACCTGGAATTTCAGACATTTGCCAATCACTGTTCAGCTGGGGTTCTGAATATGCAAACGCAAGAGAACTCTTCTAAGCTGTCTTTTTTTTTCTTTTTGTAAATTTAGAGTACCCAATTCATTTTTTCCAATTAAGGGACAATTTAGTGTGGCCAATCCACCTACCACTGCACATCTTTTTTTTGGGTTGTGGGGGCGAAACCCACGCAAACACGGGGAGTTTGTGCAAACTCCACACCGACAGTGACCCAGAGCCGGGATCGAACCTGGGACCTCGGCACCATGAGGCAGCAGGGCTAACCCACTGCGCCACCCATTCTAAACGGTCTTAAGTGTTCAGTTCTGGTCAAGAAAAGTTTTTCCTCTTTTAACAACACATAAATTGGGACAAAAAAAAAAGAAGCTACTGCAGTCATATTCAGCTTTAAGTTCCTGAGGGTCACCAGTCTGTCCTGGTCCACTCACGTTGATGCAACAGTCAAGAAAGCCCAACAACGTCTCTACTTCCCACGGAAGCTAAAGAAATTTGGCATGTCTGCATCGACTCTCAAACTTCTACAGATGTGCCATGAGAGCATCCTATCCGGTTGCATCACAGGTTGGTATGGCAACTGCTCGGTTCAAGATCGCAAGAAACTGCAGTGTGGTGAACTCAGCCCAACGCATCACACAAGCTTGCCAACCCCACACTGATTCTGTGTACACTTCCCTCTGCCTCAGGAAGGCAGACAGCATTGTCAGAGACCCCTCCCACCCAGGCTTTGCCCTCTTCCAGACCCTTCCATCAGGCAGAAGATACAGAAGCCTGAAGACCCGCACATCCAGACATGGGAACAGCTTCTTCCCCCACAGCTACAAGACTCCTCAACGACTCCCCCTCGGACTGATCTGTTCCCTGTAAGAACACTATTCACGACGCCCTATGCTGGTCTTGCTCATGTATTTGCATTGTTTGTCCCTTGTTCCGCTCTGTACCAATCACTATTTGTCAGTGTTCTCTGTCGATTGTTCTTTTTGTCTACTATGTACGTACTATGTACGTTTCCTCGGCCGCAGAAAAATACTTTTCACTGTACTTCGGTACATGTGACAATACATTAATCAATCATTGTAATGTAATCAGATACTTTTGGAAAGTTGCACTGAAATACATTTCATTGTTATTGTGTTGAGGTAGAAAAAGATCTAATGACTGGCACTACAATTGAATAATAGATTTGAAGGAGGGAATGTTGGCTTAATGCTTTATGACGATAATCGTACTACGTAAAGTGGTTAAGACTCAAGACGATACTTCATCTGCAAATTGTATCCCAGGCAGAACATCTTTAGCCAGCTGACTGACTTTTTAATAAATCTATCAAAAATAAATTAGCTGACAACTTTTTATTTCAAATTAGCCTGACCTGGACATCAAAGACGATAAAATTCTTTAGTTTTGAAATGTGAACAGAATTAAAACCAGAATAAGATGTGAATTGAACAAAATCTGTAACCAGCAGAGGGTAGTTTACACACCACTAGAAATGGCAATTATAAATCTGTAACCAGCACAGATTAGTTTGCACAACAGTTGAAATGGTAATTAAAAATAAAATATATCATTATCATTGTCTATGTTGAGAAAAACACACTGAATTTAGTGGAGATGGGAATAGGCATGGTAGGGAGAAAGTTAATCCAATTCTTTCCCTGTGCTCAAGTCATAACATCACCAAGCTAACACAATTCTGGTCTGTCCCATCAATGTTACAGCCAATTAGAATTGCACTTTCACAATCTCAATTGTCTAGCCTTTGATAATCTGTTACCCACAACAGTTCTGCAGCCACCGATTTGCTTGGCAACCTAACCACTACCTTTGATGCTTCAGCCTCTAATAAAACCATTACTCTCTCTTACACCCTGGCTATTCCCCCTGTTCAGTCCTCATCGCCACGCCCTTAAGTACAAGGGATACAGAGCATCTCGACAACAAGGACTCCTACATCAGGCTCCTATTTATTGACTACAGCTCCGCCATCAATACCATAATCCCAGCCAAGCTCATATCAAAGGTCCAAAACCTAGGACTTGGCTCCTCAATCTGCAACTAGATCCTCAACTTTCCGACCCACAGACCATAATCAGTAAGAATAAACAACAACACTCCCTCCACAATAGTCCTCAATACCAGGACCCAACAAGGCTCGGTACTTAGCCCCCTACTCTACTCCCTGTACACACACGACTGCGTGGCAAAATTTGGTTCCAACTCCATCTACAGGTTTGCTGACGATACGACCATAGTGGGCCGGATCTCGAATAACGCCGAGTCAGAATACAGGACAGAGATAGAGAACTTTGTGGAGTGGTGCAGTGACAACAATCTCTCCCTCAATGCCAGCAAAACTAAAGAGTGTACACACCCCTGTCAGCATCAATGGGGCCGAGGTGTAGATGGTTAGCAGTTTCAAATTCCTAGGAATGTACATCTCCAAAAATCTGTCCTGGTCCACCCATGTCGTCGCTACCACAAGAAAGCACAACAGCGCCTGTACTTCCTCAGGAAACTAAGGAAATTTGGCATGTCCACATTAACTTTTACCAACTTTTACAGATGCACCATAGAAAGCATCCTATCTGGCTGCATCACAGCCTGGTATGGCAACCGCTCGGCCCAAGATTGCAAAAAACCTCAGAGTCGTGAACACAGACCAGTCCATCACACAAACCTGCCTCCCGTCCATTGACTCCATCTATACTCCCGCTGCCGGGGGAAAGCGGGCAGCATAATCAAGGATCCCTCCCACCTGGCTTACTCACTCTTCCCAACTTCTTCCATCGGGCACGAGATACAGAAGTCTGAGGACACGCACGAACAGACTCAAAAACAGCTTCATCCCCGCTGTTACCAGACTTATAAACAACCCTCTAATGGACTGACCTCATTAACACTCCACCCTGTATGCTTCATCCAATGCCGGTGCTTATGTAGTTACATTGTATACCTTGTGTTGCCCTTTTATGTATTTCTTTTTATTTCCTTTTCTTTTCATGTACTTAATGATCTGTTGAGCTACTTTTCACTGTACCTCGGTACACGTGACAATAAACAAATCCAATCCAAATCCAAACCAATTTGAAACGATGTGATGAATATCATGGGCTTCTTTGTCACTGAATCAAGACCATCTACATCCCTCCCTTCAACTAGCCCAATGGGCCAAACTTTTTTGAACTCATATCCGTCTCTAATTTCTCTCCTATCACCTTTCAGCTTATCTTGCCCACAAGCACGACCTCCTGCTGCCTCAAGCTAACTTCTACTTAATTGCTAATCGCACAAAATTTCTGCCCTGGTCTCCATGTCAGCTGATATTGTTAAAGGTTGTGCCGTCTTCTTTAAATCTGCCATTATCCCTCTCCTCAAAAATAAACCAACCCTTGATGCCACCGTTTTTGTGAACTAATGCTACATTTTCAACTTCCCTTTTCCTCGCCAAAGTCATTGAATGTGTTGTCAATTCCCAAATCCGTGCCCCTCTTTCCTGGAACTACATGTTTGAATTCCTCCAAACAGATTTCTGCCTCTGCCACAGAGCAGAAAATAGCTCTTACCAAAGTCACAAATAACATCCTGCGTGACTGCTGGAGAGGGAAGAAAAATCAAGCTGAAGCAAAAAGCCTACAAGATCCCCAATGCACTATAATGGTTTCCAGTTAAAGTGTTTCAGGAGTTCAAGCTTTCACTTTGATGCTTCTTCCTTCTTAGCTTGAGTATTTTCCCTGGCAAGGCTGTCTACTTTCAAGGTCATTTCAACCATATAATAAAGATGTGCCGGGTACACACCGGTTTTAGAACAATAAAGCAGTTCTTTCTGCAGCACGCAAGCAAGAGAGAGCATGAGAGAGTGGGAGAGGGAGAAGGGAAGAGGGAGAGAGGGAGGGAGGGAGAGAGATTCTCCTCTCCAAAAAACAAAACCTGAACACACTGTCCTGACTAACAGGCTGCCTCAGCTGGAGCCCACTGCTTTATAGGGTCATGCTGCGTTTGGTCCGTGGACCAAAAATAATAAAGCCAAACAAACAAAATGGAAACCGGAGGATTGGAAAACTGCCAATGTGACACTTCTATTCAAAAAGGGAGGAGAGGCATAAAGCAGCTAACTATAGGCCAATTAGCCCAACATCTATTGTTGGAAAAATTTTGGAATCAATCAAGTAACAGCAGCACATTTGGAAAATCAGAATCTAATCCAGCTCTCAGCCTGTAACATTGTAGGTAGCAGATGAGGAACATATCAGCCATGGGAGAATGGCGGAGCAGACCCGATGGGTCGAATAGCCTAATTCTGCTCCCATGCCTTATGAATTTTTGAACAGAGTCAACATGGCATCACGAAAGGGAAATCGTGTCTGAATAAATTATTAGCGTTTAGGTGGCAAATGGAGTTTAATGTGGAGAAGTGTGAGGTGATTCACTTTGGAAAGAACAACAGGAATGCGGAATATTTGGCTAATGGTAAAATTCTTGGTAGTGTGGATGAGCAGAGGGATCTCGGTGTCCATGTACATAGATCCCTGAAAGTTGCCACCCAGGTTGATAGGGTTGTGAAGAAGGCCTATGGTGTGTTGGCCTTTATTGGTAGAGGGATTGAGTTCCGGAGCCATGAGGTCATGTTGCAGCTGTACAAAACTCTGGTACGGCCGCATTTGGAGTATTGCGTACAGTTCTGGTCGCCTCATTATAGGAAGGACGTGGAAGCTTTGGAACGGGTGCAGAGGAGATTTACCAGGATGTTGCCTGGTATGGAGGGAAAATCTTATGAGGAACGGCTGATGGACTTGAGGTTGTTTTCGTTAGAGAGAAGGTTAAGAGGTGACTTAATAGAGGCATACAAAATGATCAGAGGGTTAGATAGGGTGGACAGCGAGAGCCTTCTCCCGCGGATGGAGGTGGCTAGCACGAGGGGACATAGCCTTAAATTGAGGGGTAATAGATATTGGACAGAGGTGGGTTTTTTACGCAAAGAGTGGTGAGGCCGTGGAATGCCCTACCTGCAACAGTAGTGAACTCGCCAACATTGAGGGCATTTAAAAGTTTATTGGATAAGCATATGGATGATAATGGCATAGTGTAGGTTAGATGGCCTTTAGTTTTTTTCCATGTCGGTGCAACATCGAGGGCCGAAGGGCCTGTACTGCGCTGTATCGTTCTATGTTCTATGTTTTTTGAGGAAATCTTGATCAGAGTGGATAGAGGGGAACCAGTAGATGTGATGCATTTGGACTTCCAGAAAGCTTTTGATAAGGTAGCTCACAAAAGATTAGTCAGACGGTGAGGTCCATGCGTGTTGAAAGTAGTATATTGGCATGGATACATAATTGGCCAAAGGGCAGGAAACAGCGAGTGGGGGACTTGCGCACGGAACACAGGAAGCTAGCACACATGTGCTGCAGGTAATGAGGAAAGCTAATGGAAAGTTGACCCGTACTCCAAGGGGGTTGGAGTTCAGGAGTCTTACTGAACTGCACAAGGTACTGATCAGACCACGCCTGGAATGATGTGAGCAGTTTTGGTCCCCTTAATTAAGGAGGGATATTGGGGGTGGATTCTCCGTCCAGTGATGCCGGAATTGTAAATCGCGATCGGGCAGAGAATCGGATGTTAGTTCTGTGCTGGGTGCTCAATGGGGGTGCCATGCTCCGGTGCCTCGATGACAGCATTTCTGTTCCATGCCCAGGTGGGAATGCAAAATGCAAATCAGCATTCGGTAACATTAACGGGCCCGACCCCAGAGTCTCCGGCCTCCTGCGATGTTCCGCCTCACGGAGGTGACGTCATCGAGGTTCACTTGTGGTATTTAAAAATGGGGACCGGCGGCGTGGCCGCTGAGGGAGAGAGAGAAGAGGTAAGAAACGGGCCCAAAAGTGGGCTGACAGTTGTGTCACTCGCTGGGAATGTCTGCCAAGGTTGGGGTGTGGAGACTAGGAGACTGGTTGTGGGTTCGGGTGTCTGGGCACGGATCGGCATTGCCGCGGCCGGCAAGGCAGCCATCTGGCTGCGCACTCCCCCGCCTGCCCACTGTGACCCGTAAATGTGCGAAGTGCCAATAGACACATGGCTGCCCTCCCCCGGCCGAACCCTCAGACCCCAGCCAACCCATCAACGGGAAAGATAGCCAGTGGCCCACCAGGAGCTGCCGCTCCTCAGTGCACCCACCCGAGGCACGACCCCACTGCAGTGGGAGCGGGGAAGCATAGAGCGCACCCTGAATAGCGGATGCTGCACCGTGATCCTTGCCACCCATCCTGGCACCATCGGTAGCACATGGCCCACCCAAGGAGGGCACCCACAGTAGACCCCACGGGAGAGCGCAGCAAGGGGCTGCCGAATGGGCCGCTGGCACGGGTAGCTATCATTAAGTTCATCTATTCCCCTGCCCGTAACAATAGCCACCTTAGCCCCAGATCACAGATCATTTTCTGTTGAAATGCTCATCCATCCATGCCTCAGGTTACCTCTGGACTCTAATATTCCAATGCATTCCTGGTCTGTTAAATGTTATCCCCTGTAAACCCAAGGTCACATAAGGCTCCACTGACCGTGTCTTAACGCGAGTTCTGATCCCCCATCAGCCCTGTGCTCGCTGACCTACATCGACTCCCGATCAAGCGATACCTTGAATTTAAAACACTCATCCTTATTTGCAAATCCCTCCATGGCCTTGCCCGCCCCCACCTCCATAAATTCCTCAAACCCTACAACCTTCCGAGATTCATGCTCACTTAATTCTGGCCCTTGAGCATTCCCAATTTTAACTGCTCCACCTCCAGTTGTCTGAGCCCTAAACTCTAGAACACCCTCCCTGCATAGCGCCACCTCTCTATCCCACTTTCCTCACCTTCTTTAAGGCAGGGAACCTGCCTCTTGGATCATGCTTTTGGTCAGCCGACCTGATATCGCTATGTACCTCGGTGTTGTGTTATGTTTTGTGCTCCGGCCAAGCGCTGTGGGATGTTTTACCACACTGACGGTGCTATATCAATACCAGTCATGATCGCCAGCACACCCTGCATACAAAAGGGGTACTACAGCAGTTACGCAGGAATTATTTCCTGCATTGTATCGAAGATCAAGTACCTCTTTTGTGTTCTTGAGTGCAAAGTGAACTGAAAACTAGTGTACAATTCACATTAGCCTTCAATTCCTTTCCACAGTCACATCCAGAAAACAAATACAGCCCCAAAACAGCTGCAACAATTTTCTACAAAATGGGGATCTTGCGTCAAATGCAGGACATGCTGCTCAGATAAAGTGGTTGCCAACCCTGCTATGTTTCCATCTGCCTCGCGGTGTCTCCCACCTCTGTCAACCCTGACTCTGCATTGCCCCACCAGCCTGGATTTCTCAAACGTAAATAGACCTCACCTTTACAGAATAGGCCAGAGAGATTGTCACAGCCAGTGGGAGGCCCTCCGGTACAGCCACAACCAGCACAGTAACTCCGATGATGAAAAATTTCACAAAGTACTGGATGTAGATTGGGGTACAATCTGCCAGCCATGGCCTGCCTTGGAACCCAAAAGTGTTAATGGCGAAAAACAACACAAGGATGATGACGGTTACTGCTGACATAAGCAGACCTGTAGACAAAAAGGGAAAAAAAAAACAAAAGTCAAAGCAAAATTCAGCTTTATCGATCGTTTTTAGCAACAGTTAAGAAGTCATTGTCGTTCACGCAACATATAGCTAAACTGATTATCCGTTTAGAAACAGATCGACACTGGTTTTTCACACTGCATATTACGATGATTTTAGTTTTAGTTTCACTTCCAATGTAAAAATGGCAGGCAGCATGTGGCACAGTGGTTAGCACTGTAGCCTACGGCGCTAAGGACCTGGGTTTGAATCCTGGCCATGGGTCACTGTCCCTGTGGAGTTTGCACATTCTCCCCGTGACTGCGTGGGTTTTGCCCCCCACAACCCAAAGATGGAAAAATAATAATTGGGTCCTCTAAATTTCTTTTAAAAAGTAAAAAGGCCAGATTCTCTGACCGTTGGGATTCTCTTTTCCCGCTGGCAGCGCACCTCGGCCCGTGGGTTTCCCGGTGGCTTCAATGGGAAATCCCGTGGACAAGCGCCGGAAGAGAAAATCTCGACGACAGCGAACAGCGCACCACAGAGAAACACACAGCTGGGGTCCGGAGAAGCCTGCCCAAAATTTCTCCACCAGCAGAAACAGTTAAGCAGCCGTCAGATTGGAAAATTACTACACACAACTGAACCAATATGGAAAAGATCAGTAATTAATTCTGTTTATTCCATATATTGAAGTTACTATTGACATTAGGTAAGAGGAGGGCCTCTATTCTTCTGGTCAGTATCATAAGTTTAAACAACAAAGACTTTTTTGAAATCAAAGAACATGGCCAAAAGGGTTGAGCACTTTTTCCAGCAAAGGTCACAGCAACACTTGCAGTTCAATTTGCTTTCATTAATTTTGAGAGGGAAAGAGAGGTCAGAAGGAAAAGCATTATTTAATTAAGAGCTAACTATTCATCTCGGGAGAATACCCTGAACTAGTCAAATGTTCGAAGAACAAAGAACACTTTTGCATTTGTTCTCTCGACAGTTACCATGGTTTCACTTCTCAATAGGAAGACAAGACATAATCTTGTGTGGGTTTGCCATGTGGGTGCACACATTTAGGATGGTGCAAGGTCACTTATTGCTGCACCATATCAATCAGGTGAATCTCACTTCATGAAAACGGTCTGGCAGGCGAGATTATATTGACCAGTTTCTTCAGCATGAACAGCATCAGGAAACAGCTTACAGATCCACTTTTCTCGTCACCCCCCTAACCCCCCGCCACCAATTTTACAATATACCCTCAACATCTACAGGTCAACAAAATGCATTTTCCAGGCAAGAGCATTAACCCACTACTGGACTTGATGGATTCCCGTTCTAACATCAATTCTTAAATCTGGTCTGCTGAATGAGAATCTGTTACACGTAAATGCAAGTCAAAATGCTCTGCAAAGGTCAGTCGTTTCACTTAGGTTGGTTGAGGGAAGAGGAGCTGACTCCTAAAAAAAATCAAACCCCATTAGACAATCGTGGATTGGCACTAATTGAAGTTGGAAGACCAAGAACTAGACTGTTCCATCCTCTTTGCTGAAGGGGCGACAAAAGTATACAAGTATTGATCACACAGTCCACAGACAATCAGTCTGGCTGGAGGATCTACCCAAGTTCTTCTGGACAACAGAGACAGGCATGACCCCCGAAGTTAAAGGAGCCGGAAATTTAAACAAAACTCTGGGTGTTGATCTGATCTTAAAGCTAACTTATTCAACTCTTCACAATTTAATTCCACAGGTTTTCCACCGATCGCCTCGACACCAAAAGAACTACAGTAAAAAAAATACAACATCTTCATCAATCCATATCGATTTTACCCTTCAAAACCCTAACTTGTCTGGATCAGTCCAACTGTCAAACATCCTCACAGCATTTACCGAGCAGGACATTCCGGGATGATTATGCTAGTGCAATCAGAAGGAGCCCTTCAACTGCACACCTGGAAAATCTCTACATTCTTCAATAAATTTAAAGAGAGGCAGCACGGTGGCGCAATGGTTAGCATTGCTGCCTCACGGCACTGAGGCTTCTCTTCCCCAGCCAACCTAAATTGTCCCTTAATTGGAAAAAATTAATTGGGGACTCTAAATTTAAAAAAAATAAAAAATTTAAAGAAGCCATTTCCTTTTTTTTCTAATTAAGGAGCAATTTCAGTGTGGCCAATCCACCTATTCGGCTCATCTTAGGGGTGTGGGGGGTGAGACCAACACAGATGCGAGAAGAATGTGCAAACTCCACATGGACAGTGTTCCGGGGCCGGGACCGAACTTGGGTCCTTGGTGCTGTGAGGCAGCAGTGCTAACCACTGCGCCACCGTGCTGTCCCTGGAAGGTACCCTGTCGCCATTCTCAAAGACCTTTTCCCATTCCCCACCTTTTGTTTTCTCAAGCCAACTTGTTTCAACTAGCCAACCTACCCAACTTCATGAGGCTTAATCTTTCAAAGTCTCGGACACTAAACTTTATCCAAACACTTGAAAAACCAAATAAACGACATCCCCTAGATCTCTCTCCTCCACTAACAATACAGGAGGAGAGAACAAAGGAACCAATTACTTCTAACATTATGATTGTTCCTTCCTTGTTGCCTATGTTCTACAAATGAACATGAATGCTACTTTCCCCATTCCAGATGTTCATCTAACTTGCTTACAACTTGCTAGTTTACATCTCATTCGTCTTTTCACTTGTCAGGATTTCATCTGGTAATTTCCAATTTTAACATACAGCTTCGATACTTATGGATCTTGTCTGTTGTAAACATTTTTTTTGTGGGTGGTCTGGAGAGACAGAATGCGGGGGGGGAAGTGGTGTAGAGAAATGGGGGGAAAAAAAAGCAGGCAACAGTATAATTTTTCATTTCCTTTTACCTGCTTTTCCAATCTGCACTGCCAATTTGGTGAGCTTTCCCTGCAGGACAGATTTTTCTTTCTTTGGTATGTTCGATTTTTTCTTCTCTCTTTCTTCCGGGTCGCCACCCTCCTCGCTCTTCAATGGTTGTATCTCCAGCGCCACGCCGTCCTGAGCTTTAGCTGGGTCCAACAGATTGAAACAGATTTGCAAACACTCCATAAACAGTCAAAACTACTACCGATTGTACAAATATTTAGACAAAGACAATAGTGGGGAAATTTGATGTGTGAATAGAATATTGGGAGTGAGCGCTTAAGTAACGCTTTTATAATAGCCATGTGGGAGCACTGATAAAATGTAAGGTCTTCCAGCAAAGTGACAAGTGTATGAAACTATTAGATAATATTTCAGTCCCTACAAAAGAGGAAACAAATTATTTTTATATTTAAGGTACATTGGATACTGCACTGATAATTCCTGCTGAGCAGTTGAGTCAAACTACGTCATTTGGCCCAATTTGATCCTCCTGTTTCCAAAGGTTCAATTGAAAAGTCATTTGCAAGAGATAAAACTAAGCAGCCATTGCAGAAAATGTCAAATTTATATAGACTATTCCATTTAATGGAAATATTTTGTCACTTTTCCAAGCTGTATTTAATATAATAAAATGAATCAAGCAAAAATGTGTACTGTTGAAACAGGGGATATAATTAATTTGACTATATTGCCTTGATTGGATTACACAAGGGCAATGATTTATAAAAGACGACCCTAATGCATTGTAATATCATCTATCTGTCCTTGTGCTAACCAATAATATTATATGCAGTTCATAAATAGCCAACAACTGCATCAGACACTGAGGTCGCAAATGGTGTCATTATATTTGACTCTCACTGTAAACATTACATGCCAATATCATTGATGCTTTCAGATAGATCCCAGCACATCAGCAATTAAGGAAATTAGTTGTCTGAGACTATAAGCATTTTTTAAATTATAATTTTACTGTCGAAAGTATCACTTTGTTGGTTAAACCACAAAAAAAGATCAGATTAAAAAAGGTGTAGATAGCGAAATTCAGTATCAAGTTTGCCACAGACACAAATGATGTTACAATTACAGTATCTCATTCTTAAGACAGCAAAAACAGACAAACCATGGATAGCTCGCGTCTGTAAATGAAGCATGTAGCACACAACAAATAAAAAAGTACAATGTCCAATACTTCATTATGAAAAGGAGGAGGAAACAGTTGCTTATAACTAAAGCTGTACTACTGACCATATATTATGGGTTACTCCTCCCTCTACCCCCTCTCCTTAATCTCCTGGCATACAACATTAGGAAGCCAGGTGTACCCAAGACACAGAAGGGAAATTCCATTGGTAATCAGAACCCCTGAGGCAGCAGCTACTACCAGTGATGTTCCTTTCACCTTCAGTCTGAATAAAAGCAATTCCTGAGCGCGCACACGGTCGAGTCACAGGAAGAAAGAAGCACGAGGAATCTCAAACAAAGAACCCTTAAAAAAATCAATTACGAAAAGGAGAAGGCTAAATAGTGCACAGACTGCAGTCCTTAGGGAAAATGAATGCGCTATTTTGAGATTGAGAGCAAAGTAGAATCAAGAGCAGACATTTTGTTATTGTAGCCATAGACCCGGTCATCACATCAACTACCTAAACCACCGACCAACAACTGGGCAGCACCACCTCCCCTTTCTGAATCTGCACCCCTCCCGCCCTTCCACCACCCCCACCAAGTATCTATCCGCTAGAGCTTTACAAATTGCCGAAAGGGTTTCTGTTAGATGGTCATCATCCCCGGTCTTTATTTCTGGGTTGTGTATATTGAGCACTTCCACTCCTCAGAAATCTCTAATAAACATAGGAAACAAAAACTAGAGCTGTCGGTTAAAACCCGATTTAGAGTTCTGGTGATTTGTTGCCTAGGCCATTGCCTCAATTCCAGGGGTAAGGAGAAATCTGGAATATGGAGAAGTACTCATTTCTGGTCCTTCTGCTGAGAGATGCAAGAATAATACTTCTGACAATTTTCACTATGTCAACGGTCTGTTGGGGAGGGCTCTGGAAGTCTTCTGCATGGGAGCTAACCTTTTCTAAACAAATGCAATTGATCCCCCCACCCCCCCCAAAAAAAAAGAGGATAAATCTTCTTGTTTGGGGGAAGAAGGGCGTCTTTAGCAGCCAAAGATTGCAAAAGTTAATTACTTTTATTCAACTCTATTGGGCATCACTGCTAATGATCAGTCTCTCGTCTTACATTAGAAGTCTGGGGCAGAAGACACTGGTGTAGGAGCCTTTGAAATTGCCAGTAGCCTGCTCTAGCCACACAAATTACACCTTTCCAAATTAGGAAATAAGAGTTGTTAGTCTTGAAGTGAGAGTTCCATTTGTGCAAGTAAAGTGGACTCGAAGGGGCCCATGCGTGCCATCTTATTTAAAAGCACAAGTTGCAGGCATCATTTTTCCCCATAGAGTCTCATTCTTAACTACCATGGTAACGGATTTCTGTTAACAACTTTTCTTCCTTGAAGACAGGATGTCTTTTGTATCCCAGATTCTACATAGAAGGGGAATCCTCCCTCACCAGCAGTAAAGCAATTCATAGTCAGGTGTCTACTGAACCTAAACCATGTCTCAACTTGAAGATAATTTCAGCAGCATCCTGCAAGTGTGTCATGGAAAAATAATTTCCTTGGTTAAACAAAAATAGATGCCAAAGGGACATCCCGTTCAACATTCATTATCCCGGGTGAAGGAACAAGGGAGGGCATCCTCAGCTGATCCCAAGGTACTTCCAACCAAATTACGTATTAAGAGTAGTCATTGATATGGAGGCAAACAGCAGGCAATTTACTCGCAAGGTGCACACATTACAAAAAATAACAACCTGCTAATTTAATTTTGTTGACAATAATTGAAAGAGGAATGTTGGCTAAGGTGCAGTACTCTTTCCTCGTCAACTAATGATATGGATCTTTTCCATCTAACTGAGAAGCAGGGGAGCCTAGGTTTATCAACTCGTCTGAAAATACACTGCTCCAATAGCGTAGCACTCCCTCGGTGCTGTACTGAAGCGTTGGTCTATATTATTTGCTCCAGTTGTGGGATTAGAACCTGTCACCTCCTGAGCATGCTACTAACTAAGCTAAGTTCACATCTAGGTATATTATCCAAAATAAAAAATGACGTTTGCTGCAAGTGTCCCGAAGGACAAGAGTCAGCTTTCCCATGGTACGCCCAAGTACTCAGGGCAAACCGTGCTACAAATGCAAACAGGACTCAATGAAGATACCTAGTTTATTCTTATGCACAGGCCACCATTAAACAGCTGCAGTGACGTACATGGGGATAGTCACCTGCAGAAAGATCCAAAGGAGGGAATTTAACCTTTTTTTTTTACACTCTAGTCAAAATTCATGTTGCAAAAGTACACAAGTACTATCAATGCTCAAACAGTGGCATAAAGCTGAGGTATTGAAGTGACATCACAGGATGTAGCTGCTGCAGAGGTTAAGGGAGAAAATAACTTAATTTCTAAAGATTTGATTTGTCCACTTTTCAGACTGCTGATCTCATTCATTAACACCCCCCCCCCCCCTCCCCCCTCCCCCCCTCATAGTGAATGTCTGGCAGTTGAGAGACAGATTTATTTTCTGGAGGATCATATAAAAATCATAGAAACCCTATTCAGAAATTTGAGTTACGTCGAGTAGAGTTAAAGGCGGAACAGAAATGTCTGAAGCCATGGTAATTGCCCATCATTCATTCATTTTGAGTTATGAAGATACTTCCAAAATCAAGCCAATTGCACCATTTGAGGGGAGTTAAGGTGAGACTATTCAAGAGGGGTAGAGAGAATGAAGGGAACTATAGGCTAGTTAGGTTGAAGTCAGTAGTGAAAATTGTAGAATCTATTATTAGAGACATAGAAATAGAATATTTAAAACATGATAATAATATGGGTTGATCAAGTCAATAAGGATTTATCAAAGGAAAATCATGTTTTACGTATCTAAGCTTCATTTTGAGCTTTTACTAACAGGGTAGAATATGGGGAAACTAATCAATGCAGGTAGGACATTTGAATTTTTGGGAAGTATTCAGTAAGGTGTCACACCACAAGCGTTATCAAGTTAAGGCCCATGGGATTGGGGTAATATGTTAACATGGATGAAGATTGGTCCACAAGACCCAAGATATAGGAGCACAGGTAGGTGATTCGGCCCATCGGGGTCTGCTCCGCCCTTCAATCTTGGCTGATACGTTTCTCGTCACCATTCTCCTGCCTCCACCTCATAACCCCGATTCCACTCCCCCCGATCCCACTATTAATCACGAACCTATCTATCTAGGTCTTAAAGACATTCAGTCACTTCTGCGGCAATGAGTTCCACAGGTTCACCACCCTCTGGCAGAAGAAATTCCTCCTCATCTCTGTTTGAAAGGATCGTCCCTTCAATCTCAGGTTGTGCTCTCGGATTCCAGTCTCTCCTACTATTGGAAACATCTTCTCCACGTCCACTCTCTCTAGGCTTCTCAGTATTCTGTATGTTTCAATAAGATCCCCTCTCAACATTCTAAATTCCATCAAATATAGACCCAGAGACCTCAAGGTCTCCTCATATGACATGTCCTTCATTCCGGGGATCATTCTTGTGAACCTCCTCTTGACCTCTCCAAGGCCAGCACATCCTTCCTTAGATATGTGGCACAAAACTGCTCACAATGTTCCAAATGGTGTCTGACCAGAGTCTTATACAGCCTCAGCCATACATTCCTGCTCTTGTATTCTAGCCCTCTAACATGAATGCCAACATTGAATTTGCCTTCCTAACTGCCAACTAAACCTGCACGGTACACCTGGAGAGAATCCTAAACTAGGCCTCTTTAGTTCCTTTTATTTCAAAGCCTGTTCCTTTTTAGAAAATTCTACATGCCTTTATTCTTCCTCTCCTACCTCACACTTTCCCCATTGTATTCCGTCTGCTACTTCTTTGCCCACTCTCCTAGCTAGTCCAAATCCTTGTGCAGCCACCCCGCTTCCTCAACATTACATATCGTTGACTCATCTGCAAACTTGGCAACAATGCCCTTAGTTCCTTCTTCCTGATCGCTGATGTACATCGTGAATAGTTGAGGTCCCAACACTGACCCCTGTGGAACACCACTAGTCACTGGCTGCCATTCTGAAAAAGACCTCTTTTCCCCCCACTCTCCGCCTTCGAGCTGTCAGCCAATCCTCTATCCATGCCAGCACCTTGCCCATAATACCATGGGCTCTCATCTTACTTAGCAGCCTCCTGAACGTCGCCTTGGCAAAGGTGTCCTGGAAATCCAAGTAGATTTCTGGTTCTCCTTTGCCTAACGTCCTAGTGACCTCCTCAAGAATTCAACTGATGGAATAAAATAGGAACAGAATCTACGTTTGCGGATGACTTAAAGTGATGTGGGAAAGCAAGCACAAGCTGACCAGAAAAGGGCTGCAAAGGGATAGGCGGCGTCTGTGAATGGACAAGAATGTGGAATATAATACGGATAAATGTGAAGTTATCCACTTAGGAAGGAAAAAAATAGGAGGATTTTTTTTTTAAAAATTTAAACACGAGATTGGGAAACGTTGGCATTAAGAGGGCCTGGGTGTACTTGTACGATAATCACAAAGATAACATGCAGGTACAGCAAGCAATGAGGAATATAAAAGATATGTATTACAAAGGGATTGAACATAAACGTACAGAATTATTACAGCAATGGTATGGGGCCTTAGTGGAGAGATTACAGTTGAAACACTGTTTTCGGTCTCCTTACTCGAGGAAGAATATTCTTGCCTTGGAGGAAGTGAAATGAAGGTTCACTACACTAAGTGCCTGGCCTATAATCCCTAGGCCGAAAAGAAAAATAAGAATCACACTGAAATATAAAATTCTTAAGTAGCTTTATAGGGTTGGTGACGGGCGAATGCTTTTCCTGGTTGGGTAGTCTGAATTAACGGCCTTGTATACCCACAATTCTGAACGCTTCATTCTTCAGATGTCTGCTTGTTGAATTGTCACAGGCTTGCAGCTTCCATTCAAAGATATGCTTGGGCTTTGATACACAATTAGTTGTCCATTATTAACACAATGGTGACCATCTGTATTAAAGCACAATGACGTCGCTGCTAGCGCTGAAAGTCAACAAGTTTCGCAAGGATACAACGTCCTTTATATCCTATTTTAGTAAGTACATTTCCTAAAGTGGAGAGCTGGGAGCAACAAAGAAAGGTGGGTGGGGTAGGGGAGGAAACAACAATTACTATGTCAGAGAGGCTGAAGGAAGGCAAGCTAAACTGCAGAGCGGGTGAAGAATGAGGTCCTCCACACACAAGCCTGGAAGGAACAGTGAACCACAACGTGAATGTTGAGACTATGAAGGAAAAAGTAGGGGGTTCAACGATTACTGTTTTTTTTTAGTTTAAAGAAAGTCAAGAGAAATTGATCGGACGTCTTTTTTCACCATCCTTATGGTGGCAGCTTTCCTCCACCATTTCTAATGGAGCAGCACGTTCTCAGTTTGATTGATGTGGAACGCGTGTGAAAGGCAGTAATTTATTTAAAAACTTCAAAACGAGCGACGTAGCTAGCTCATTCAACGGTAATTAAATGAGGGAGCAAATTCATACCTGTGGAGACTTTAATGGACAGAAATCTAATAAATTAGTCAGACTCTTCAATGTAAATCTCACAGGTGTTTGGGAGATACCTATTACAATTTCATGTCTTTTTGCCTCTCCCTACAACACAACAGTAAATGGCCAATGAAAAGAGGTGGCAAAAAAAAAAAAAGGTACGGGGGAGGGTTCCGGTTAAAATAGCTACTTCACATCTCTTGTAGGTGCAAGAGACAGTCATGGCCAATGCTTAAAGTAGAAGTATAATGGCAGCACGGTGGCACAGTGGTTAGCACTGGGACCATGGCGCTGAGGACCCGCGTTTGAATCCCGGCCCTGGGTCACTGTCGGTGTGGAGTTTGCACATTCTCCCAGTGTCTGCATGGGTTTCACCCCCACAGCAACCCAAAAGATGTGCAGGGTAGCTAGATTGGTCACACTAAATGGTTCCTTAATTAAAAAAAAAAATAATTGGGTACTCTAAATTTGAAAAAAAAAAGTAGAAGTATAGAGGTTGTCGTCGGTTTTCACCCAGGCCAGTAAGGCAATCTCACCGTGTGGGTAAACTGGCAGTGTCAACACACGGCTTAAGTAAATGCTGACAGATCTATCGGAGGATGGTGTCTTGGACATAATATTGAAGCGGGGAGGGGGGGTTTAGCACTTCTGCCTCACAGCGCCGAGGTCCCAGGTTCGATCCCAGCTCTGGGTCACTGTCCGTGTGGAGTTTGCACATTCTCCCAGTGTTTGCGTGGGTTTCGCCCCCCACAACCCAAAGATGTGCAGGTTAGGTGGATTGGCCACACTAAATTGCCCCTTAACTGGAAAAAAAATGATTGGGTAGTCTAAATTTATTTTAAAAAAACAATAATACTGAAGCGATTCCACATTAAGAGTTCTCATCCAGAACAGCTGTACCACACCAGTCGCATCAAAGACTGCTGCCTCTGGTCCTGGTTTTATAATAATCGTTGTACCCCCGTTAAAACAGAAGGTGAAGGTCCCACTGTGTTAGCGAATTTGAAGAACAAGGATAATGGTTAAAACAAAAAAAGGAAGAAAGAATGTTTCCAGTTAGTGTGCTCTTCTATGTTTATGAGGGTTACCTTTGTTGCGATTTTCTGGGGGTCCTTGTTTTTTACCTGTTCAAACAGAAAAAAGGGTGGAATGCTCGTCACATGACTTCATAAATGCTATAATGTAAGGCTCATGTTTAGTTGTGTCGGAAACTGGGAATGAAATGTTGACTGTTAGTACATGCCATGGGAGTGCTGTAAAATCATTCCAGTTCCGCAAACTTTATTTGTTTGACCATTTTTGAGTTAAACGCTTTGTCGGTCCAGGTTGTTCCCCAGAATAAAATTAGTAAATTGCTATGGTAAGGCAACAGCACTCGCTCCTGACACACCAGCCTCAGCATCAGACAGCTCCTCCAATTAGCATCTCAAGAGCACAATAATACTTAAAAGTTGACGGATTTCATATTTGTCACCGGTCAAATAGCCTGCGTCATGCGAGATAGATTTTAATTCATAAATATTAAATTTGGAGCCTTGGTAATTCAATCTGGAGAAGTATTTCTTCACCTGGTCTGAGTCTAGTTAAACATTTTACAATGGGCGCCAGCAATAATTAATTTTAGACTTAGTTGGGTCACCTGTATGTTGCCAACCCCTTTCAACACTGGCCATGTTAACTAGTTTTTGGTTGATATTGGGAAGCAGAACAATATCTTGTCATCGTGCTGACACTTTTCTTTATGTATGGGCTTTTTTTTTGTGATTGAAATTCCAGACTGAGCCGAAGTCAAAAGTGTTTTGCCGATGAACTTGGTTACCTTCCCATTGTGGATGCTTTGGTTAAGAAAAACCTGATATCGGTACACTTGTCGTGATAAAACATCTCTTGGGCATGCTGTATCAACATTTTTTTTTTTAGCACTTGGAACCGCTCCACTGCCCGCCCCCCCCCCCCCAACCCCCCCCCCCCCCCCCCCCCCCCCCCAACCCCGAGACCCACTTTGCTAACCGGCCAACCTTCGTGACCCACGCCGGCTGAACGACGTGGCCCACGCCACGTTCGCTTACCTTTATTGCGAAAGGGAAGCCTGCCTGGTCCTCATGATCTCACTTGAATCAGGTTCAAAGGAAGAGAGGACAATGCACACAGCAGGTGCAGACTTCAGCCAGTTCCTTTCTTCATCTTTATGAAAACGGAAATCCAACCTTGCACATGTTGGTCGTCGTGAAGGGCAAATAGCAACAAAATGCTCATTTTACTCAGCACTGGATACTCTCGGAAAATGTTACTCCAGAATGCTGACAACCTCATGGGTTTTTGGTGTGTTTTTAATGTGGTATCACAGGTCAGCTCCAACAGCGGAGTCTTTTAATTTGGAGTCAGATGCAAGTTACTCTGGGGTCAGAATTTTTCACCCACCACTTATCTTTCAAAATCTGAAACTTCTCTCATTTGCAAGTACTTCCCTGCATTTAACACACATGGACTTTGCATTCCTGTTTGCATTGGTACAATTGACAAAACCATACTTCAAGAAATCATCTTTATACTGCTTTGTTCCAGAGTTCAATTTCTTCTTGGCAGGCTGTTGATCAGAGGCCCTGGAGCTCTGTACAAAATAACACGAGCACTGCTGTGTCCTGTCCTGGACTCTCCTGTGCAGCTCTCTCCAGCAGATTATGTTGTGAGATCCTCTCCAATAGGCAAACTGGATATTTGAGTCTTCGGCCGCCTCTTACTTTTAAGAAAACCATTTATCTTCACAATTCATTTGTTTTGCTTGCCAGCAGCTGGAAAATGGAAGTAACACTGCTCCCTGATTTGTCGCCAAAAGCACGTACCTGGAGATGGTTGACATCAAGAGTCCTTGTGGGGAACATGACCTGTTCCCTGCTGCCGCCTGTGGCCGGAGGACTTCACACAGCCTCACTTATTTTCTTTGAAAAAGGGGCAGTGGCTGCCATTCTTGAAGTAAAAGCCGATAGCGGCTGTTGGACGCTCCTCCTGCCATCGAGCCAACGCGGGAACGGCTCCACGACCGACCCTCCCGACACCCACCTACAACTCGCAAATTGAAAAACCCAGCACTACTATATCGGTCCATGACATACACGGGGAGATGGTGTTGCATTGGGAAATGCCAGAAGCACAGGTTGCTTTAGAGGTCCTGCCGAATACAACAGGACGGAAATTTTTGGACTCGAGGCAGCCAACCAGATTGACAGGTTTGGCTTGACTGTCGAGCAAGCAGGCCTGCAACACTGGGCCACAACCGGACATGGGTCGATGGGAGCGCCTCAGAGCGGTCAGGGACATGGAGAGCTCACTCAGTGGCCAGGGTGAGGGGGGACTGGTCGGGAGTCGAGGGCCATGACGGGTCAGATTGCTGAGTGGGAGACAGCTTTGCTTCTGGCTCACAAAGAGTCTTGGAACGTCACTTGCCTGTTGGATCAAACCACTTTCACTTCCCATCAAGCTACCGAGGCGATTAAGAGCTGGGACACCTAGCGCGCAGATGTTAGGTTTAAACCATATGTCAAATTGGAGTCATGCAGCCTCAATAAAAATATTTAAATTAAGGACCTCCTCTGCTGAGCAGGTTAATCGTCTGCAACCACAACCACAAACCCCCACATTTAAGCCGTGAGTGGCCGCTATGTGGTTAGCGTTTCCCCTTTTGAATTTCTAACCTCTTCAGCTGGGCTGTCAAGTGGAGGTGCTTTCCTGCAATAAAGATGAACAATTATGAGCAAAAAAACCCCCTAAGTCATTCGTGCTTCATGCAGTCTTACTTGAATTTTAATCACTGGTGAAGATTGGCCAAGTCGCAGAAATAAGAAATATGTATACACAGGATCGGCAAAAAAATGGAAAAGGGTTCACCGTGGTATTTGTGTTTTTAAAAAAAAAAAGAAAAAGCAGTTGTGCTTTGAATTTAATGCACTGTTTAAAAGTGACACATTTACAATGGTATTTGGACACCAGTATTCTAAAGTGCACATTATTGTGGTGATCTGTTTCATTGAACAGTGTAAGATTTCGCTGCACAATTCATCTGCAGAATCCAAGACCTACAAGTTCCTAAATGGATTCCCACTGGTTTGCCAGTCTGTTACGTGCTTCACAATGAACTACAATGCTAAGTTATTTGCAAGAGAGTTCAGTTTGACAACTGATTGCCGCTGAAACTCCCTCGTGTCAAAGGGCACAATTTCCGCTCGTTCCCTCCGCTCACGTCAGAGAACAAAACCTTTATTAATCCCTCTACATTCAGAAAGTCCTCAGGTGAAAAGAAATCCATCGGCTCAAGTGGAAAAAAGATACACAAGCTCTTTTGGAATTTCAACCCTTAATGTATTTATGGGCTCTGCTTTTGCAATCAGCCCTTAACCCAAATGAAGGATGACTAATCCAATCACATTGGATAAAGGATAGTATTCCAGCAAAAGAAGCTGGTCAATATGATTTTTACCCCCCTTAAAGCCAAGAGAAAATAAATTGAAAGTTAAATGTTTGGCATATCATACAGAGGAACCTGTCTCAGAAGAAACAATTGCAATGATAACACTGAAAGAACGTAATGATTTTACAGCATAATCAAACAGAAGAAACTTCATTCAACTTTAACCATTTCACAAGTCAGCTACGAAACCTTTTACAATAATGAGTGAATTACTTTGAGAAGGGGGAGCAAATACATGGGAGATGGCTAAAGTTCAATTATCTTCTAATCATACATGGGGCTTCGAGAAAGCCTTTTACAGAAGATAACAGCAGCATCCTAAAGCACATGGAAAGGATGGTGAAGCACTTGCAAAACCATTTCTGCAACCAAGGTCCTTAAATGGGTGAAGGCATTTCTCTGGTTAAGGTATATTACTGGCCTTATATATGCTGCGAAGTACAAGGCTATCAGGAACACAGGATCGGTTCAGATGGCCATACCAAGGCAATAGTTTAACTTGAGCATAAATATTTCTAAGGCAAGTGAAAATGTCCATCCTTATAAAAGATTTTGTTATATGCACGACGTCTCCATAGATTGTCCTAATTGTTTTAATAAGATTCAACTACCCAGAAAACCATGGCCAATTTGAGGAGCATTACTCTTACCTTTAGGACCAGGACATTGAAGAACCATTTTTTTAAAAATCAGCTTATGTAGGCCAACAATAAAGATACTTGCTTTAAATAATTATTTTTAAAAAGCAGATTTGTTAAATGTTTATTCAAATTAAAAAGCATTTCTACAAGTACCATTGTGTCCAATCCATTCCATCTGGGATTGGTATATTGGGCATCTAAGATTTACAAATGACAGAAGAGGTGATCTCTCTAACTTGACAATCCGATTCTTAAGTTGAAGTGAGAAGTCATGGCATTTTACAGCATCCACAATACTTCTTCCTTTCCAGTCAGTTAACGCAGTTTTATTTTGAAGAGTGGACATTGTATTTAGACAAACTGCTTCCCCTCCAAGCATTCAACCCTTTAAGACCTAGTGGAAATTCTAAAAGGAAGCAGCAGGATGTTGTTTTATGCATTATCACTGCATATCAAGTAGCCTACTGAGAATAATAGCAGGGAAAAGGAAGGAAACAAAGTTAGGAACCATTGCATAAACCATTTTAAAGTTGGGTTAAACACAAATAAAATGTGAAAATTACTTCTTTTTCAAAAATCTACGTCAGAAACATTGATCACCGCATCGTATATCTGTACCACGATTATTATTCCACTTTGCACTATTTGGCTTAGACTAGGAATCTAAAACTTTTTGGGGGGCGAGAGGGAGTAGAAAAAGATCCAGATATTCATTGCTGGACAGCCTACCGGATTATTTGATTGCAGTCATGAATTCAAGATGATTAATGATAGGGTACTAATGTACAAACTTTTGCATTGTTATTTTGCACGAGTTCCAAATGTGCAATTAGGTTTATCTTTCAGTGGCTGGTGAGCAGGTTTTCCGAGATCTAACAAAATGCTTGCTACTTTGCCAATTAAAAATAAAGTGTGGTACTTAAAAGGCCACAATATAAGAGTCCAAGCTAAGTTTTATAAAGCACAATGTCACAAGATTATACTTCAACGGACTTCAGCTACGATCGATCGTTACCAGGAACTAATGCTTATCCATTGTCCTGCAAAAGGATCGCACAAGATTATAAATGATGCGAGAATGGGTTTATTTGCTGGGGAGGTCTGTCTGATAACCGGCTCGACAGCTGACATTTTTAGATGTAGCTCTGAACATTAGTTAATCTCAAAAGCCAAGGTGAAAAGAGATTTATAATGCGGGATCTAATGATATAACACCTCAAATCAATCTATTTTGTCGTTAAACACTTCAGCCCCAATTTAAAACTGTAGATCACACAAATGATAGCACATCTAGAACTTCCGCCAATAAATATCAATTTACTTACATTTAGGGGCAACAGCTAATGCGATTAACCTAAAAATGGATATGGTAGCATAGTGGCTATTAATGGACTAATAATCCAGAGGCCTGGACTAAACACCCAGAGAACATTGAAAGCTCATCACTGTTTGAGAAGTGAATTACATTTAACGTAAAATAAAATGTGATACAATTTTTAAAAAAGGGAATAAAAACCCGACTCATTCATTAACGTCCTTTTGGGCAGGAAACCAGTTGTCCTTATCCACCTGGCCTATCAAGTGGCTCCAGCTGCACTATAATGCGCCTGACTATTATTTGCCTCATGACATGCCCCAGAAAAGCACTCAAGTTGCACAAATGCAGCAATTCCAGGTAGCCGAACACCACTTTCAGGGCAACTGGTGATGGGCAATAAATAAATAAATACCTTCCTTGCCAGCAACATCCGCACTCAGTGAATGAATGAAAGATAATTTTAAGCAGAGGCTAAACCTGACCATCAATAATGATGTTAATTGGAAATAAGAGTTTTAAATTTGTTGATAAAAAGACAAATACATTTTGGGGAGAACGTCTTGTTCATTAGCTAGTGGCGCATGTGCAAAATTAATTGTGACACCTTGAATATAGTTTTAATCCATTTCTCACAAGAGGAAATTCTGATTATTGTTGTGATCTTGAATTCGCCATGATGTGGAGATACCAGCGTTGGATTGGGGTGAGCACAGTAAGAAGTCTTACAACACCAGGTTGAAGTCCAACAGGTTTGTTTGGAATCACTAGCTTTCGGAGCACTGCTCCTTCATCTGGAGAGTTATCTTGAATTAGGCCCACAAAGAAAACCGATGAAACATTTTGAAATACAGCGCACGTTTTAGGCAGCATCATTTATAAATACAATCACTCACATACGCTAGTACACTAAAGCATGCCCTTATCTCTTTAAAACATTTCCATCCTGGAAAAAGTGAACTTGATTTAAAGCCAAGGAAGTAATTTGTGGCTGTGTTTTGATTGTGTAGTCAACAAATCGGGGGGGGGAAAATTAAATTGGGCTCGCGTTCATCGCCTAGTCTATCCTCATGCAGAGAAATCTGGATCTCGGCTGCAGTTTTGAAGCTAAAAGCAATTAAAAACCGAGGACAATAACAAACTGGGAAGCGTGAATATTATTTCTTAAACAAATGCTTTTGATCTCCATAGCACAGTCCAGGATATCGGAAAACTTATCACTCATAATTGTTGTATTACAAAACTATAGAGTGCAACCAAAAGGCTACAGCGCTCACACAGTACATGGCCAGAACTTACCATGCCCCCATGAACTCAAATATTTACAAATCTGTTTAGACTGATATACTGCTGGGTAACTGGAGTATGCACGAATATTCCTGAAACAGGATTGGGGGGGGGGGGGGGGGGGGGGGGGGGGGGCAATGGTCAGTCCTTTCTAACTTTTTTTTTGAGAAGCAGGAAGCGGTGTACTTACCCTTCTTGTTTTTCTTTTCTTCCTCATCGCTACCTGCTCCTAATAATGTGAAAATGATACCAGTCTGGGAGTTCAAACCTACTGCTGTGACAAGGATCCGCCCAGAGCCTTCCATTACATGGGTACCTAGAAAAGAAACAGGTAGGCAAACGGTTACACCGTCCATTTCGGATCATTGAAATCGGTTAGCCCATTATTGATTCTTAAGCACGAGCTGCAAAATTAGCAGGAGATTGTTTGAGACATAAGTCACTGGCATTCCGACTTCACGTTCCCTTTTGGGAACGTTGACCTACTCTCATTTCCCTTTTCCTCCTGTTCTTTCACGAACTTCAAAATATCAATTAGCCCGCTCCTACCCGACTGCCCACGCCAACCACTTTGTGGCACGGGCAGCGTGTTAATGGGGTTAATTGTTTTGGTAACAAGTCTAATTGGTCCTTGATCATCATTCTAAATATAGCGGGCAGACTGTGAACTCAAGGGTGGGAACAAAGATGGTGGGGTTGGAAAGGCCCTATTTTAAGTGCTGTCCCCATCTCTCACTAAAAGCATGCCTAGCGAGGGCACGTAAAACGCAGCCCAAAACGTAAGCCGTCCTACACAGATGCAAAGCCTCCCGCAAAATAAAAAAAAGAAAAGCAACACTTTACTCTAACAAACTAAGTCAACAACTGGAGCAAAGGAAATTAATGCGTTAGAGACGCAGGATGTTCATTTTAAGTTTTGTCAGGAAATGAATCGAAAACAAGGTAAAAATATCTGAAATATGAGTAAATGAGCTCAAACAAACCAACAAGACTTGATTTTGAAAACTCGCTGATTTGCGGATAAGGAGATAGTTGTTAAAGTGGAGCAGCTCCATTTATCTAATCTCCATTTTAATGGTGGAGGAGGGTCCTTCAAGCCTCCATTGGAATCCTCACTAAAACAATGCGATTTGGGGTCATTCTGTGATCCTCTGATACTTTAGCCCTCTGAGCAGTCAGCTGCTCTTGTCGTCTCGCCAAGTAGAGCCGTCACAAAGCCAGCAAAGTGCTGTAAGTTTTTTTTTTAAAAAACAGAACAAAAATGTTTACTGGAGGCAGGAGCCTGCACCAAACTCTACAAGTGAAGGCCAGGTGTCTACTAAACTAGGTTCCCTCACCACCAGCCACAGCACAATCTCAACACTCCCCATCCTAAGAACACAAATTTTACTGGCAGTGTTCTCCTCATGAAAATGAATGAAAATCGCTTATTGTCACGGGTAGGCTTCAATGAAGTTACTGTGAAAAGCCCCTAGTCGCCAAATTCCAGCGCCTGTCCGGGGAGGCTGGTACCGGAATCGAACTGTGCTGCTGGCCTGCCTTGGTCTGCTTTAAAAGCCAGCGATTTAGCCGAGTGAGCTAAACCAGCCCCTGATGCTGCCCCTCATACTGGCAACAAGGTTTCTCAAGACACTGACTGGTGGCACCCCCACTCCTGTGGTTGATTACCATCCATTCTGGCTTCTCAGCGAGAGAGAAAATTTGCTCATGGGAGGCAAGAACATCTCAGCACCTACTTGAGTCTCAAGAGGAGCCCTTTGATCTTTAAATGAAGTTTGCAAACACAACAGTTGCTCCAGTTTACCAGAGAGTAGCATGGGGTCCTTCGCCATTGATTTTTTCACATGATCTGACTCTCCCGTCAAAGAACTTTCATCTATTTTTAAGTCATTGCCTTGGATGAGAACACCATCAGCTGGTAGAAGGTCACCTGTGGAGGCACAAACATTATGATTACATCCTTGCAAAAGGCAAAATACTGCAGATGCTGGAAATATGAGATAAAGCAAAGAACGTGCTGAAAATTCCCAGCAGGTTGGAGAGACACGGAGTTAATTTTTCAGTCTCGCTCTGAAAGGTTACCTCTGTTTCCCTCCACAGATATTGTCTGATCTTCTGAGCATTTCCAGAAGTTGATATTCTTATCAGCTGTGCCGAGAGCAGAGCATTGCAACATATGGAATTCTCTTTAAGGCAGACAATTGCATACGTGCAACATGGGGAGGGGGCAGTGATGTAGTGGTATTGTGGTATTGTCGCTGGACTAATAATTCAGAGACGCAGAGTCATTCACTGGAGACCTGGTTCAAATCCCGCCATGGGAGATGGTGAAATTTGAATTCAATGTAAAAAATAAAATCTGAAATTAAAAGTCTAAAGATTTTTAAAAATGATAATTTTAAAGTACCTAATTTTTCTTTTTCCCCCCCAATTAGGGGCAATTTAGCGTGGCCAATTCACCTACCCTGCACATCTTTTTGGGTTGTGGGGACGAGACCCACGCAGACACGGGGAGAATGTGCAAACTCCACACAGACAGTGACCCAGAGCCGAGATCGAACTTGGGTCCTCGGTGCCGTCAGGCAGCTGTGCTAACCACTGCGCCGCCTTTGAAGTCTAAAGATGACCATGAATCGATTGTCATAAAAACATATCTGATTCACTGATGTCCTCAAAGGAAGGAAATCTGTCGTCCTTACCTGGTCTGGCCCATGTCTGACTCATGAGACCCAGAGCAATATGGTTGACTCAATAAATGCTGGCCCAGCCAGCGATGCCCATAACCCAAGATTGAATTGAAAAAAAGACATATGTACTGCACCCAAAAGCTTTAGTCCCTGCTCAATATAATTCTTCCTTCTACTCAAAATTAAACAATCATAGTTGAAGTTATTTTAACCTTCAGTTAGTATAAAAGGGGCAACATTGATTGGAGTGTTTATCAGCTGGCCAATTTAATGTCCCCTTTCATTGAGCAATAATGCAAATCAGGTGAGATGGAGAGCACACGGCCAAACACCACTTCCTGTTGCCAAAACGTAAAATGACTTCTCATCTTTCACAGCAGATAACGTTCAAGCCTCCAAAGACTTGAAGTTCTCTCGCACAAAATTATTTCAGTCTAGATTTATCCTCTCTCCCCATCTGTTCAACTGAATCAAAGGCACCAGCTCATTAAAATTTAGAAGAAATGAATGTGTCTTCAGCGAGATGGGCACGAGGCAGAATATAAATCCTTAAATTTCTTGGTTTTGGGAAAGAGAGAATGGTATTAAAACTGAAAAACACATATATTTGGTTCCTCTCATTCAACCCATTTCCAGATTTTACCAGCCAAAGGACTGATCAGGAAGCGCTCTTCGGCAAAGTAGCACTTCCGTAGAAAGTAACCAGTTTTGCTCAAGAACAGTTCAGCAATGGGCGTGACCGTGCATTCATTAGGAGGCATGGACTCGATATTACTGGTGGCGCACAGTATTAACTCTGCTGTAGTTTGAAGCAGTGAATATCAAGCAGCTCAGTGCTCATGAGGAATGAACAATCCAGGGAATCCAACAATATTTTTTGCTGCTATACGTTGGATCAGTAATAATGTCGATCAGGGAGGCGAGTCATCGAGATCTACAGCACATAAAAGGCCTTTCATCCCATGGTGTCTGCACCGATCAAAACAACCACCTAACTATTCTAATCCCATTTGCCAGCCTTGTGATCCTTGGCATTGCAAATGCTCATCTAAATGCTTCTTAAATGAGGGTCTCTGCTTCCACCACCTTTTCATGCAGCAAGTTCCAAACTCCCACCACCCTCTCGATTAAAAGGTTTTTTCTCACATCCCCTCTAAACCTCCTGCCCCTCACCTTAAATCGATGCCCGCTGGTCATTGATCCTTCCACCAAGGGGAAAAGTTTCTTCCTGTCTACTCTATCCATTCTTCTCAGAATTTTATACGTCTCAATCATGTCCACCCTCCGTTTCCTCTACTCCAAGGAAAACAACCCCAGTCCATCCAATCTCTCTTCATAACTAACACTCTCCAGCCCAGGCAACATCCTGGTAAATCTCCTCTGCACCCTTTCCAGTGCTATCACATCCCTCCTATAATGTGGATTCCAGAACTGCCACACAATACTCCAGCTGTGGCCTAACCAATGTTTTATACAGTTTCAGCATAACCTCTCTGCTCTTAAACTCTATGCTTTGGCTAATGAAGGCAAGCATACTATATGGCTTCTTAACCACTGTATCCACCTGCTCTACTACCTTAAGGGACTGGTGTACATGCACACCAAGGTCACTCTGACCCTCAGTGTTTCCCGTGGTTCTGCCGTTTATCATGTATTCCCCTTGCCTTGTTTGTCCTGCCCAAGTGCATCGTCTCTCACTGATCTGGATTGAACACTATTGCCACTGATCAGCCCATCTATATGGTCCTGCAATTCAAGGTTATCCTCTTGACTATTTACCACCCCAACAATATTCGTATGATCCATGAACTTACTGATGAACCCTCCTATATTAAAGTCTAAATCATTTATATAAACCATAAGCAGCAAGGGCTCCAACATTGATCCCTGCAGGACCCACCTGGACACAGGCTTCCAGTCGAAAAAACACCCCTTGACCATCACATTCGGCTTCCTGCCATTCGGCCAATTCGGGATCCGATTTGCCAAATTTCCTTGGATCCCGTGGGCTCTTACCTTCGCTATCAGTCTCCCATGTGGAACCTTATCAAAAGCCTTGCTGAAGTCCAAGTAGACTACGTCAAATGCATTTCCCTCACCTACACACCTGGCCACCTCTTCGGAAAATTCAATCAAGTTGGTCAGACATTACCTCCCCTTAACAAAGTCATGCTGACTGTTCCCGATTAATCCCGGCCTCTCCAAATGCAGATGAACCCTATCTCTCGGAATTGCTTCCAATAGTTTCCCCCCCACTGAGGTTAAACTGACTGGCCTGTAGTTTCCTGCTTTATCCCTCCCTCCCTCCTTCAATAATGGTACCACAATGTCTATCCTCCAGCACCTCTCCTGTGGACAGAGTTACACACCCAACAACTAAATTACATGTGCAATTTTTTAGGAAGTGTATTTGCCAAGAAATTTATCAACCCACTTGTCCTTTGCCTGGCACTAACAACTTTCATACATGTTATTTCCCTCATCTTTTGCCTTGTTAGTGTATTTCTCACTGCAGTGATTCCACATGCAAGATTTCGAAAGAAGCCAGTGCTTCTGTGGAGGAAGTTGCAAATGCCAGAAACCAAATAGCATCTCGATGGTGAACTGATACATTCCACCTTTAGTGTTCAATACCTCTATCTCAGTGCCATCACTTGTTCGAGTTAAATTAGCCCATTTGCTTGACCAAATCTTACTTTTCTGTTCATTTTAAACAAAATACACGTTTAGTCAAGTGTCGAGAACAAAGAGGACAGAATTGCAGTTGAACATAATTTAGGAACTTTTATTGTCACAGTATGAAGTTACTGTGAAATGCCCCTAGTCGCCACATTCCGACGCCTGTTCGGGTAAGCCGGTACGGGAATTGAACCAGCGCTGCTGGCCCTGTCCTGCATTACAAACCAGCTGTCTAGCCCCTCTGATCTAAACCGGCTTAATCAAAGAGGAAGGCGGCTAATGCAAAAAGGAAATTTATACAAGACCCAATGCCCACAAACTTAATGGTCAAGAGAAAACTTTATGATTTCTCGAACGTAGGAGAGATAGAATAAGGAAGGTTCATTCTGCAGCACACACAATCTAGCGATTGAAAGCCCAGCGTCGCTAAATGAAGAACCAAGATGTGAGCACTCTGAAATCCGCCATCATAATGCTGAGTGGAAAACAAGCTGCAATGTTTCAGCACCTCGCCTCTGCTCACTACTCACCATATTTAATTTGAGCAATGTCGCCCGCTACGATTTCTGCTACCGGAATCTGGATAACCTGACCCTTGCGGATCACCGTGAACTTCTGCTCCTGTTCAATGCGACTCTGCAGTCCGCGGAACTGCTTCTCTTTACTCCAGTCATTGAACGCGGTCACCAGCACCACACAGATGACAGAGAGGAGAATAGCTGCACCTTCAATCCAGCCAGCCTCTGCCTCCCCTTCATCCTCCTGATTTGTGACTTCCCCACATACTGCAAGAAAGGTAGACATAATTTGTAGATGTAAAGACCAGACTGAATTTAGTAGCTTAAAATTAAGATCCAGTGGCCCAATGTGCATAGTAGTGAGAGAAATACGTTCCAGTCTTTCACCTGGTGTCAGTTAGTAGCACATTTTTCTAACTGGGGAAAAAAATATATAACCTTCAATTTTTAAATTCTGCATCAAAGGATCTGGTCTATAAATAAATGAGCGATCAACAACCGTGCGCCAAGCTTCTTAAATCAAGGACCGAGCAAAAAAAACTAGATCAGCTCAAACCAAATTGGGGCAGAACTCATCGCTGGGCTACGGATTTTAAATGAGAATTTTCTCTGCGCTAACTAATTTCTATGGAACCTGAAAAACATTAAAAGGATGGAAAACTCAAAGGGGCACATTTCCAATATGAATTATTCCTGCTTCTTAAAGTTGAGAAGAAAAATAACACAATTTTGGAACTGGGTTAAATTTAAAGCAAGTAATTTCCCTCCGTGTGCCAGCCAACAATCCTGGCTCCCCTTTGCACACTGTAGCTCTGATGAGGATGCACGCCAGAGTGGCTGAATTAATTTACTTACAAGCCATTGTTAGGACTGGATGACACGCCCCCCCACCCCCACCCATCTTTAAAAAATAAGCCAAATACTCTGGATACTGGAGTCTGAAACAAGAACAGAGGATGGTGGGGGAACTAATTTCGCTCTGTTAAGAAGCTGCCAAATCAGCTCAGTTTTTCCAGCATCCTCTGATCTTTAAGGTGTAAACTGATGCATTTACATATCTCCTACAATGCATCATTACCTGGCATCCGAGAACCAACAGCTGTACAACCCCTGGCCACCAACAGAGGTGTGAAAAATTGGAAAGAACAGTTAATGTTAGACGATTAAAAACTCTTCTCATTGGAGTATATGAACCTATGGATTTACACGCTAATTCTTGGAATTAAAAGTACCCCCCCCCCCCATATCTTTTCGGTACTGTTTCAATTACCATCCTTTAATAGGAGAAGTCTGGAATACTTACATTCACTGTCCCCTCCAGGAGGGCGGTAAAAGGAAAGGCCCAAAGATATAATGGCTGCGATTTCTAGTATAATTAAAGTTACGTCTTGTAGCGCTTCCCATACTAACTGTAGGAATGTTTTTGCCTTTTTGGGTGGTATAAAGTTCTGACCAAACACGAGTTTTCGCTTGTCGAGATCAGTCGGGTTTCCAGACAAACCTGAGAAAGAGAGAGAGAGAGGGAGAGAGAGAGAGAGGGAGAGAGAGAGAGAGAGGGAATAGAATTATTACCAACAGAAAAAAGCAGACGGTTTCAGGTGAGAGAGTTTCAAGCAGTCAAGTATTAATGTACAATCAGACCATTCCCAGTAATAATAATAATAATCTTTATCAGTGTCGCAAGTAGGCTTACATTAAAACTGCTATGAAGGGTGGAAATCCCCTAGTCGCCACACTCCGGCGCCTGTTCGGGTACACGGAGGGAGAATTCAGAATGTCTAAATGACCTAACAAGCACGTCTTTCGGGGCTTGTGGGAAGAAACCGGCGCACCCGGAGGAAACCCACGCAGACACGGGGAGAGCATGCAGACTCCGCACAGACAGTGACTCATGCCAGGAATCAAACCCGGGTCTCTGGCGCTGTGAAGCATCAGTGATAACCACTGTGCTATCGTGTCGGCTATACCTCGTATTAATTTTCATTAAAGAGATGCCAATGAGGGCAGCACGGTGGCGCAGTGGTTAGCACTGCTGACTATGGCACGGATGACCTGGGTTCGATCCGAGCCCTGGGTCACTGTCTGTGTGGAATTTGCACATTCTCCCCGTGTCTGCATGGGAACCCAAAGATGTGCAGGGTAGGTGGATTGGCCACGCTAAATTGCCCCTTAATCAGAAAAAAAATAATTGGGTACTCTAAATTTAAAAAAAAGAGATGCCAATGGTTCAGATTTCACGGCTAGATGCACATGTTTGCCCTCTGGAATAATGCGGTTTCTATCTGAGCCAAAACATTTTGCCCCCCTTAAATTTCTAATATTTTTAAGCTGGCATTGAATAGTTTAGAAGTGTATTTCCAAAGTGACCAAATATACTGTTGTTAGGTAATGCAGCAGCACAGAACTCCAGCGTACGGTCTTGTGGAGGGGTAAAATGTGGACTTACTCTCATACAGCGAGTTTCAGACGAAACCATCATCAAGGTACAGAATGGGAAACAATTTAATTCACTCTCTGTGATGAAAGGAAGTCACTGAAGCCAATCCTGGAATATCTCCCTTAACCCACCACACAATCTAAACAAACCACGGGTTGGTGGGGAAGTTCATTTTGTTAGCCCCTCTTACAGTCACCATCTCTAACCCATTCTAGAGAGACAATATAAGCAATTCAGCATATCAACGCTTTTTCTCTGTTCAGTATAATTAACCTGCTTTTGATCCCTATCCCTTGATCTGTCGAACTCAGTCTTATGCATTTCAATTAATCACACATCTCCTGGGGGAAAGCAGAACTCCAGATCTCGCACCAGCATGTTTGTGTGAAGTGCTTCCTGATCTCACGCATGACTGGTTCTGGACTTCCACAAGCCAGAAAGGAGTTTCTTTGAAACTTTCGTCATTTGAAATAAGTCAATTAAGTTCCCACTTAAGGAAATACAAGTGAAATTTATGCAAACCTTTTAACCCTTAACCCTTTTAAGTCTGGCACCATCCTGGTGAATCTGCATACCCCTTGCTGAGTGCCTTTTTCTAATCGTAATACCCGAGATTCTCACAGAACTGACCCAACAATGCTCAAAGGAGTCTCATTAGAAATTCAGTCATACCGTGCAGCTTTTAAAAGATGCAAAAAGTCAAGTAGCAGTTTTTTGTTTTTTAAAATCCCCCAGATCCTCGGAATAATACATTTTTAGCTATGAAACGATCCATACGTTGCAATGTGTATTCTGGAATGATTCTAGAAGGTTCATTTGGTGTTTGGACGTGATCAGGCAGAGTGGTTTATGGCTGTGCAGTACCTACAACACCGAAGGGATGGACTTCGGATTGGGAGGGAAAAGAAATTGGGGGAAAAAATGGGAAGATTGAAACAGAGTTCAGTTTCTTGATATTGTGACCCATAGTTTCATTCTACCCCGTTACCCTCAAAATGGCAATTTACCGCACAAATTTAGAAATCGTCTCTAATTGTTGCCAAAATAAAAACCGACTGAAACTCCAACACAATAGACAATGTCTTCCTCATTGGCACTTTTTCCTTCTTTACATCTCAAGTCTCTACAGTACACAAGTCTTAAAACTGTAGGTGGAACTGGCTTTTATAATGAATCAGTGGCAGGTTTTATAATGAATCAGTGGCAGAATCAGTCGCCAGCTCCTGACAGCTTTATGGAGCAGTGGCAAACTCAAATAAACTTGCTGGATTTACCAAAATTGACAACTAGGAGAAACTTTTATTTTTGTTCCCCTAAATACAAGGAACAATCTTTCCAGCTCCCAGCTTTAGAACTCAAAAGTAATCTCCTTGATTCGTGAACAGATTCCGTGGGACCAACGCGGTCTTGGCAGGGGACATTAGCACACCACTAAACCAAATCTAAAAACAGCCGGGGTTTTCCATTAACAATTCGACAGTTAAGTACCAAAAATAGTTTTGTTGATCCAGTAAACAGATCGGACTGAGACAATATCCCAGAATGCCTTGTTTGTGGATGCAGGCATAGTGGGGATAAGCAAATAGAAATCAATGCAACAAATTCTCTTTTGACCAACACAGTCCAGCCAATACCTCAAAGAAATAGGTGAAAGTCTTTCCCATCGCCGAGATAATCCAGCTGAGGCAGTGGCGGAAAAGTAGCATTTGTTTGTTTGGTTGCACAATATTTTTTGATCAAATGCCATGCTGGTGGAGATTAAACCATCACACAAGCTGTCTCTCCTCTCCCGAAGACAGTGCAATATTTAATCTCCACCTTGCAAAAAAAAAAATTAAGATTCACAGCTCCAGTGAATGTTTTTGCTGTGCATGTTTTCCAGGCTTTGAGACCATTTTACAATTCAAAAATACCACAGTCCAAGACGCAAAAATAAAACTTTTTCAAAACAGGTTTCATTACAAACTTTAGGGCATAACGCATCTGCACGTGGAGGAGCTAGGCGCATCTCCCAAGTTCAACACTGCTACAGGCCGTAAACATTTTACTCTGACACGATTGAACGACGCAAGGAAAGAATAGGATGTGATTCAGCCCATCTAGTCCCTCAAATGTTTAGAAACAAACTATGCCCACACAAGCCATGTCTGCTTGCTTCCTGCCATGGCACAAAACTTACAATGCCACCCCCACTCCCTATGCTGAAACAGGCAGGCAATCTGTCTATTCATTTCCACTGTAGCCAAAGCATCCAAACACCTAAATCCAATATAAAGTTTATAAGGTACACAGGCTGTACTGTATATTACCATATAGGGATACACGTTGAGTATCCTTTAGACCATAAGACATAGGAGCACATCAAGTTTGCTCCGCCATTCAATCATGGCTGATATTTTCTCATCCCCATTCTTCTGCCTTCTTCCCATAACCCCTGATCCGCTTATTAATCAAGAACCTATCTATCTCTGTCTTAAAGACACTCAGTGATTTGGCCTCCACGGCCGTCTGTGGCAAAGTGCTCCACAGATTCACCACCCTCTGGCTGAAGATATTCCTCCTTACTTCTTCTGTGAGAAAAGTCTTGGAAAGGTTTATAAGAGATAGGATGTATAATCATCTGTATAATCATCTGGAAAGGAATAATCTGATTAGAGATAGTCAACATGGTTTTGTGAAGGGTAGGTCGTGCCTCACAAACCTTATTGAGTTCTTCGAGAAGGTGACCAAACAGGTGGATGAGGGTAAAGCAGTTGATGTGGTGTATATGGATTTCAATAAAGCGTTTGATAAGGTTCCCCACGGTAGGCTATTGCAGAAAATACAGAGGCATGGGATTCAGGGTGATTTAGCAGTTTGGATCAGAAATTGGCTAGCTGATAGAAGACAAAGGGTGGTGGTTGATGGGAAATGTTCAGACTGGTGTCCAGTTACTAGTGGTGCACCACAAGGATCTGTTTTGGGGCCGCTGCTGTTTGTCATTTTTATAAATGACCTGGAGGAGGGCGTAGAAGGATGAGTGAGTAAATTTGCAGATGACACTAAAGTCGGTGGAGTTGTGGACAGTGCAGAAGGATGTTAGAAGTTACAGAGGGACATAGAGAAGCTGCAGAGCTGGGCTGACAGGTGGCAAATGGAGTTTAATGCAATAAAGTGTGAGGTGATTCATTTTGGAAGGAGTAACAGGAAGACAGAGTACTGGGCTAATGATAAGATTCTTGGTAGTGTGGACGAGCAGAGAGATCTCGGTGTCCATGTACATAGATCCCTGAAAGTTGCCACCCAGGTTGAGAGGGTTGTTAAGAAGGCATACGGTGTGTTAGCTTTTATTGGTAGAGGAATTGAGTTTCGGAGCCATGAGGTCATGTTGCAGTTGTACAAAACTCTGGTGCGGCCTCATTTGGAGTATTGCATGCAGTTCTGGTCGCCGCATTATAGGAAGGATGTGGAAGCATTGGAAAGGGTGCAGAGGAGATTTACCAGGATGTTGCCTGGTATGGAGGGAAGATCTTACGAGGAAAGGCTGAGGGACTTGTGGCTGTTTTTGTTAGAGAGAAGGTGGTTAAGAGGTGACTTAATTGAGGCATAGAAGATGATCAGAGGATTAGATAGGGTGGACATTGAGAGCCTTTTTCCTCAGATGGTGATGGCTAGCAGGAGGGGTAAGAGCTTTAAATTGAGGGGAGATAGATATAGACAGATGTCAGAGGTAGGTTCTTTACTCAGTAGTAAAGGCGTGGAATGCCCTGCCTTCAACAGTAGTGGACTCGCCAACACTAAACACATTCAAATGGTCATTGGATAAACATATGGACGATAGGGGAATAGTGTAGATGGGCTTTAGAGGGGTTTCACAGGTCGGCGCAACATCGAGGGCCGAAGGGCCTGTACTGCGCTGTGATGTTCTATGTTCCTCATCTCTATTTTAAAGGATCGTCCCTTTAGTCGGAGATGGTGTCCTCTGGTTCTAGTTTTTCCTACAAGTGGAAACATCTTTTCCATGTCCATCTATCCAGGCCAGGCAGTATCCTGTAAGTTTCAATAAAATCCCCCCCTCATCCTTCTAAACTCCAACAAGTACAGACCCAGAGTCCTCAAATGTTTCTCATACGACAAGCTCTTCATTCCAGGGATCATTCTTGTGAATCTCCTCTGGACCCTTTCCAAGGCCAGCACATCCTTCCTTAGATACAGGGCCCAAAACTGCTCACAATACTCCAAATGGGGTCTGACCAGAGCCTTGTACAGCTTCAGAAGTACATCCCTATCTGACACTCCTAGGACTGATTGCGTTTCGGGACTAGGATATTTCTGGTTATTAGTTGCTTCGTTGGGATGAGTAAGCGGCGACGTGTGGAAATCTTGCTAGTAATGAGTTGGAGAAAAGATTTAGTGCCTTGGAGGAAAACGTTAAAGAGTTGGTAAATGAAGGAAGACCAGACTCGGTAGTCATACCTGGCACTTTCAATGACTTGCCAATTCCATTTGATGCCCGAGGGGCAGCATTTCCTTGGTTAATACGGTTTGGATCAGGGATCAGGAGCAAAGACCCTCACAGCAGCTGGGCACGAGGTGGGGCAAACAGCTAGATTTCTTGCTCTAAAAAAGCTTGGTTTTTGGAGGTGTTCGGTTTTTTGGGTTTACGGGTGATGGATACTCGATCTGTAATCCCACTGAAAGATTCCACACAAAGTCATTCATAGGAAAATGTACAGAAAATCTCAAAAACAAAAATCCTTCTTCCATTTGAACCTAATCAACGATCAATTCTGATTGTGCAGGAATTACTTCCTCAAGTTCAAGTTTTAGAAAAAGACCAACCAAATAACTTACCCATTTAAAAAAAAACTTAATATTTTGTTGGTTCTCAAAATATATTTCATTCATAAAATTTATAAAATGTGGGGCAGCACGGTAGCACGGTGGGTTAGCATGTTGCCTCACAGCTCCAGGGTCCCGGGTTCGATTCCCGGCTTGGGTCACTGTCTGTGCAGAGTCTGCACGTTCTCCCTGTGTCTGCGTGGGTTTCCTCCGGGTGCTCCGGTTTCTTCCCACAAGACCTGAAAGACATGCTGCTAGGTAATTTGGACATTGTGAATTCTCCCTCTGTGTACCCGAACAGGCGCCGGAGTGTGAAGACTAGGAGCTTTTCACGGTAACTGCATTGCGGTGTTAATGTAATTCTACTTGCAACAATAATGATTTGAAGTTTTAGCATTGCATAAGATGCAAATCAAATCAGTTTCTTCAATCCTATCTGTTACTCACTACATCGATTGGGCTCAAATAGAAGGGGATCTTTAAAAAAAAAGAGAGATTTACTCTGTTTATTTTTCCACCAATAACTCTTTGAGGAGAGATAAGAGTATCCTTCATCCATAACTCTGAAAACTGAACACAAACTGTGCTCTATTGACCCTCATTGACCTTTAGCATGGGAGGTCCCTGACCCGAGCCAACATGAATTGGTGAATTTGGCGTAAACTGCTCTTACGTTGTGCCAACACTCGCGTACGATTCTGTGATTCCAAGCAAGCTTACTTTTAAGTGAGGGCGTACAAAACTAATGTGGCAAAAGGGTGAAGTACTGCTTTGGGGCTTGAACAAAAGTCAACGCAGCAACAATCATCTGAGACCCGCAGGTCGAGCTTTCCTCAATTTTACTAAGATTCCTGACAAAGTTCCTATGTTTTATCGCTTTATGGCATGGATACCCAGCAGATAAAACAAATTACTCGCTCAAAATATAAAAGGCAAATGGTGTAAATGGAAGTGAGACGTTATAGAAATGTTCAGTACACAAAGAGTTAATGTCATGTTACAATTAACCACTAGATGGAGCTAGAAGCAGTACTATATAAAGCACTGACTCTCAGGCTTCTGGGAGAGAGAAGGCAGGAGTAGAGTGCATACGAGAGATTTAGAGGGAATAGAGTACAGTGAGAGTTAGAGTGTAGAGACTAGTGTTAGTAGTGTGTAGGTTACTATAATTATTGTTTACTATAGGAGTTTAAATTAAGTAGTGTAAATAAAAGTTAGCTTCGTTAATAAACTTAGCTGCTGTGTGGTCTTTGTGAACACAACCACATCCACCAGGACAACAGAATCACAAAGAACACCACAGGAAGCACAGTCTCACCACAACGGCAGTGCCACCTTTTCAAATCAGAGTATGGTTTTGTCCTGCAGACCAATTCAAAAGGTGCAAAACCACCTTCCTCTGGTTATGCATTTTGGAAGGTCTAATACAGGTAGGGAATATACAGTGAATGGTCGAACCCTCAAGAGTATTGACAGTCAGAGAGATCTAGGTGTACAGGTCCACAGGTCGCTGAAAGGGGCAGCATAGGTGGAGAGAGTAGTCAAGAAGGCATACGGCATGCTTGCCTTCATTGGCCTGGGCATTGAGTATAAGAATTGGCAAGTCATGTTGCAGCTGTATGGAACCTTAGTTAGGCCACACTTGGAGTATAGTGTTCAATTCCGATCGGCACACTACTAGATGGATGTGGAGGCTTTGGAGAGGGTGCAGAAGAGATTTACCAGGATGTTGCCTGGTATGGAGGGCATTAGCTACGAGGAGAGGTTGGATAAACTCGGTTTGTTCTCACTGGAACGACGGAGGTTGAGGGGTAAACTGATAAGAGGTCTACAAAATTATGAGGGGCATAGACAGAGTGGATAGCCAGAGGCTTTTTCCCAGGGTAGAGGGGTCAATTATTCGGGGTATAGGTTTAAGGTGCGAGGGGCAAGATTTAGAGGAGATGTACAAGGCAAGTTTTTTTTTTTTACACAGAGGGTAGTGGGTGCCTGGAACTCGCTGCCGGAGGAGGTGGTGGAAGCAGGGATGATAGTGACGTTTAAGGGGCATCTTGACATATACTTGGGAATAGAGGGATATGGACCCAGGAAGTGTCAAAGATTTTAGTTTAGACGGGCAGCATGGTCGACGGGCTTGGGAGGGCCGAAGGGCCTGTTCCTGTGCTGTACTTTTATTTGTTCTTTATGTTGCAACACAGACTCTGGGAAATCACAGGAACTGTTCTCAACATAAACAGGAGCTACTCAAAACTAATCCAGTCGTACACCCACCTTTACATTTTGTCTCAGTAAAAATGGATACGATGGCTATCTCCTTTGTTTATACAGCGCCTTTAACATAATAAAATATTTCAAGGCACTTTACAGGAGAATGATGCACTTATTGAGTATCGGCACCATTCCTGTGTTACCTGATGACTGCTTTATTTAGCATTAAAAACGATGACTTTAGGAATGTAGGAACATGGAATTGACCACTGAACCTCTTGCACCTGTATACTATTCAATGAGATCATGGCTAATCGGTGACCTTTTTCCATACACCCGTCTTTGCCCCATATCTTGGGTAAATGGAACGATATAAATCTCAGATTTAAGATCAAAACATAGACTCAAAATCAAATGCTGTTACTATCAAGTGTGACACTGAGTTTAAAATGCTAATGCAAATGTGCAGCGAGAGAAGCAAACATGCGTCAATGAAACTATAAACTGGGCGACCTCTTTAAAAAGCATCCAATCTCAATCATTTCCAGCAATTAGTGCACAAGTGTCAGGTAAATATTGAGAGCTGCCATTATTGTCACAGGACAAAACACCACGGTTACTTTGTTACGCAATTTAAATCAAACAGTGAACATTTCTACCCTGAAAGGGAAACGTATTCTTTAAAACGGTTCTCACGAAGAGAGAGACTTCATGCGTGCAAAACATATTTTTGGTTCCCTTCGGAAGACTTTCAACTGAAGAGCTTGAATCTCGAGCAGGTTCAATTAGAAGGTTAAGCTCCTGTAAACTGTTGCTAGAGGTTTTTTTTTCAACAGCAGAATACAAGATTTCACCAATATCTTTGTTTCTGTAAACTGTTTAAGTGCAAAATAAGTTCAGAGTTTTGAAATTTTCAATTTCACAGATTGATAAAATATGGAGGATGGAGGTACTCCACCCTCTTCCCCGCTGTTACCAGACTCCTAAACGACCCTCTTATGGACTGATCTGATCTCTTCACACATCTTCTCTACAGAGTAGTACTACACTCCTGTGTGCTTCACCCGATGCCCATGTCTATGTATTTACATTGTATATTTTCTGTTTGCCCTATTATGCATTTTCTTTTCCTGTATGGAATGATCTGTCTGAGCTACACGCAGAACAATACCTTTCACTTTACCTTGGTACACGTGACAATAAACAACGCCACTCCAATCCAATCATGCAGGTACAGCAAGTAATTAGGAAGGGCAACGGTATGTTGGCCTTTCTCGCAAGGGCATTCACGTACATGTGTAAAGATGTCATGCTGTAACTGCCTGCAGCCTTGGTGAGATAGCACGTGGCATATTGTGTTTTGGCCTCCTCATCGTAGAAACATTAGTGACCTTTAAGACATCTAGACAGACACATGAACAGACAGGGTATAGAAGAATACAGGTGGTTGGTCTCGATAGGACACGTGATCGTCACAGGCTTGGAGGGCCGAAGGGCCTGTTCCTGTGCTGTACGTCCTACATTTTAAGATGTCTTGTTGTTTGTTCTTGATTTCCCTTTCAGAGGAAATACTTTCTCTGTATCCATCCCAACTCCCGTGCACATTTTAAACATCTCAAACTGCTATAAAAGGGAATTATTCAAATTTATGCAACCTGTTCTCAACCTAATCTCAAATATGGAATTAGCTTAAGGAGTTACCTGGGATAAGGCCATGGCTACACTTTACAAAGGAGTACTTCAAAAGCATTAACAAAAGTGCACCATGCTTCTGTTAAGCATTCTCAACACTTTTATCTCAATGGATGGCCACTTGACTGGAAACATTTTGGAAGATTGCCAAAGCTGGGCAATTAAACATGAATGTTGGTCACTCACCTATATTTCTCCCCCATCAAATACTGCTCAACACACTGCTAATTTTTTATTTTAAAAAGCTTTCCCAGGAGAAGGAAGAAAAAAAATGGTTTTAAAGGATAAAATCATAATTAGGTCATAGACTACAGAATAGCGTTTCAATTTAGTTTGAGACATTAGAGTAAATAGTGCACGTGCGAAGTTTAGGATCAACAGGTGGCAAAAGTGAAAAATAATCTCAGTAACAGTAAAGTAGAAAGTTTTACCTGCTGTCAAGTGTACAATGTCTGCCAAAGAATTCACACATACAAAGGAGCACTCGCTTCTCCAGTTACATTTCAGCCAGTGGGGCTTGTTACGGGATATTTTTTGATCAATGCAACAGCAACATTTCTTTTGGCTTTATGAGAATTCCCTTTGCCCTCAAGTCTGGTTGGTGTTGCACTTTGGCTGGAGCGTAACAATAAAAGCACTGATCACACGGCTCAACAGGTCACCAGATCTCAGTGTGGTATAAATAGGCTTGAGAGGCTGTGCTATTTCACATTATTGATATGCCGAAGCAACTTGAGGATGCTCTGAATTTACCAAGTTAAAGGCACATGATGCACAGATGAACGGGGCAGATTAATAACGTGATCTTTACAAGCATCGTCACAAATCATTGACTGAAGTCAGGCTCATTCCAAAAGATTTCAGCTGCAGCGATTAGAAAATCAACTGGTTTCTAAATATCGTACTGAAATAACGGCCAATCTCCACCTCGCAGGTCGTCTTGCAGTCCGGTTTTTATTTTCTGATTTGTAAACTGGCTCCATTTGCTTCTTGCCCAGCCACTAACAAGAGGCATTTAATCCACTGAAATCCTATCTGGAAAGTCAGCTGCCAAATCTTAACCATTGAATCAGTGAAATGGCTCGATTTGCCTTTCCGACTACAGCTGCAAGGTCGGAGCTCTTGCTGTTCATGGCCTGACATTTGCCAGCAGTTCTCAAGTTTGCCAATACCAACACCCGGCACGGACTGCTTGCAGCTTGTGCATGTCACAGGAAAGCTGGTCAGGTTAACGGAAAGATTAGGCACTTGCGCCTCTGCTTTATAAACATACATCGTCAATTCACAAGGCTGTGGAGTAACGTCGAATGCCAATTTTGCAACTGGCATGTCATTAGAAAACTGTATGTTAAGCAAAATTAAAACAACTGTACAGGACTGGGAAAACAGAGTCTTTAAAACAGAACAAGCAGTGGGGGTTTATTAACACCGTGGTTGCGTAGTGTGTACAGCCTGTTCAGAGGATGGTTGATAAGCAGGTGTCAGAGCTTTTAAAAGATTTTATTTGTGAGGGTATGGGTTAGTCAGGTGTACACGGTGAATAGGTAAGGAGGTTAAAGCTCTTAAGGGATACAGGAGGAAGTCAATCTTTAATGGTCAGAGATAAGGAGATACATAGTTCAACAGGAGTATTATCTGTAAAGGTGGTAATATGTGGGATTAATGGTGAAATCAGTAGCATTCCATTATGTACAATAAAGTTAGAGTCCAGTGAAAGGTTGTAGGAGTAATAGAGAAATTACCTTTTTCAGGGGGAAGTATGTCCTGGGTATTGATATATCTGGATTACAGATGGACATGATGCCTAACCGATGGTTGAAAAACCGATGGAAAGTCTGACAATTGAGGTTTTGCAAGAAGTAACGAGATCACAAAGCCACAAGTTGAAATAGGAGGGCATTTCTTTTTTTTAAATATTTTTAGTCAACATTTTTGATAAATACATAATAAAACAGAAAAACAAAGAATAATAATCTTTATTAGTGTGCCAAGTAGGCTTACATTAACACGGCAATGAAGTTACTGTGCAAATCCCCTAGTTGCCACACTCCGGTGCCTGTTCGGGTACACTGAGGGAGAATTCACAATGTCAAATTCACCTAACAGCACGTCTTTCGGGACTTGTGGGAGGAAACCGGAGCAAAACCCACGCAGACACGGAGGACGTGCAGACTCCACATGGACAGTGACCCAAGCCGGTATCGAACCTGGGACCCAGACACTGAAGCAACAGTGCTAACCACTGTGCTACCGTGCTGCCCTATTAATAAAATTAATAAAAGCAACAGAAGCCACACTCCCAATTCCCCTCCTCCATAACAGCTGACCATGCCCAGCTCTTTAAAGTATACAATAAAAGGCTGCCATCTTTTGTTGCTCAATTTTGAACCGTTCAATAGCCCCCTCACTTGACTTTCTTGGAGGTGCAAAGTCTCCGTGAGATCACCCAGCCATACTGAGGCACTGGGTGGAGAAGTTGAACTCCACTCCAACAGAACCCGCCTGCAAGAGATCAGCGAGACGAAGGCCAGAACATCGACGCTCCCGCCCCCAACAGGTCTGACACCCCAAATATGGCTCCAATTCAATTTGCAGAATCGCCAACATGGTGCTGAAGGAGACCCAGAATCTCACGAGCACAGGACATGAGCAGAACATGTGCACACGGTTGGCCGGGCTCATCCCACAGCACACACACACATCTTCCACTCCCGTGAGCAACCGACTCATCCTGGACCTGGTTAGGTGCGCCCTGTGCACCACCTTCAACTGCATTAGCCCGAGTCTCGCACACGAAGATGTAGCATTCACCCACCTCAGTGCCACACACCACACCCCATCATCCAATTCTGCCTCCAACCCTTTCTCCCATTTGGTCTTAACCCCCCTCCAGCGACGATATCCTCCACCAGGATCTTCCCATAAATCCCCCAAGTACTCCCCCCTCTGTCCCCGCAAGTGACAACACCCTCTCCAACAACAGGAAATGTCGGGCAAATCTTCCTCGCAGTTACGAACCTGAAAATATCTAAAGGTTCCCGACTGTGAAAACCCACATTTCTCCGACCACTCCTCCAAGCTCGCAAATTGGCCCACTTAAAGCAAACCCCTCATTCCATCCACCCTCTAAATTTGACATCGAACCTCGCCGGCTCAAACATATGGTTTGCACAAATCGGCACCAACTTCGAGCTGCCCTTGATTTAAAGTGCTGCCGAAATTGTCTCCATATTCTCAAAGTGGAAACCACCACAGGGTTACCCGAATACATCCCTGGGGAAAATGGAAATGAGGCCATCACCAATGCGCCCAACCCCAACCCCTTTCACAACGCTGACTCCATCTGCACCCAAACTGCCTCCTGGCCCCCACACCAGCCCAACAACCTTGTCCGCCTTCGCTGGCCAAGAGTAACATATCAAATTCGGCATCGCAAATCGCCCTGACTGCCGGTCCCTCTGGAGAACGTTTTTCCAAATCCTTGCTACCTTGCCTGCCCAGATGAAGGATGAAATCAATCTCCCCACACCCACAAAGAACTTTTTTGGTAAAACAGGCCGGCAAACACTGGAATAGAAACATAAACCTCGGTAGAATATTCACCTTCACCGATTGGACTCGGACCGCCAAAGACACAGGGAGGCGATCCCATCTCTGTAACTTGGCTTTAACCCTACTCACCTGGCTCGTAAAGTTCAACTTATGAATCCGGGCCCAATTCGGAGCTACCTGCCCCCCTAAATGCCTGAAGTGAGTGTCCGTTAAGTGAAATGGCAACACCCCGAGATCGGCTACCTTCCCCGGTGGAGTGTCCGTAAAACACTCACTTTTCCCCAAATTAGCCCCATTCTGTCCTCTATTGTGCAGACCAGTTACGGGACGTACAAAATCAGATCAGGGTACAGGGGCACTCTGTGCTCTACAACTCTCACTATCCCCCCCTCCACTATCCGAATTCCTCAGGGCACAGGTTTAGTAGCCAAGGTGAAAAGGAGAGGGGACATAGGGCGCCCCTCTCAATCCCCCGCGTAGCTGAAAATATCTCAATCTCACGCTGATCATGCAGACAGTAGCCTTAGGCGTTTTACACAGTACTGAGATCCACGCCACAAATTTGGGCCCTATTTCAAACTGTTCTAACACCGCATACTAATAGCCCCACTCTACCCTATTAAAAGCCTTCTCTGCATCCAAAGCCACATTAACTTCCTGTCTCCACCCTCCCGCCCCACCCCCAAAGGGGATAGTACCACCTTTAATAGCTGCCACACATTAGAACAGAAAAGCCTCCCTATACAAACCCTGTCTGATCTTCCCCAGCAACCCGACGGAGACACTCCCCCAACCTAAGCACCAGTACTTTACCCAAGATCTTAGCGTCCACGTTCAGTAAGGAAATCGGTCGATACGATCCGCACTCCACTGAGTCCTTATCTTTCTTTAATAGAAGCAAAAGGGCCGACTGCACCGTGTCTGGAAGAGACCCCCGTGTCTCAAATTAATCCTCAAGCATCTTCACCAACAACAGTATTAGCCGGTCAGTAAATGTTTTATAATTCCACCAGGAACCCATCTGCCATGGCGCCTTATCAGTCTGCACTTTTCCTATCGCTCCGAACATCCTCAACCCCCACCCAGTGGCTCCTCCATCCCTTCTCGATCCTCCTCCACTGTGGGACACTCCAATCCCTCCAGAAACTCTGGAATATCCGACTCATTCCCAGCTGGCTCCGACCAAGCAACGTTTGGTAAAAAGCCTCGAACGCCCCATTCGCTTTGCCCGGCGCAGGCACTAACCCACCTCCCATATCCTGAACTGGAATGAGCTCTCAGCAGGCTACCTGCCGCCTCAGCTGGCCAACCAAAAGATTACTGGCCTTCTCCCCATATTCGTACATTACGCCCTTTGAACGCTGCAATTGGTGTACCCCACCCATCAGTCGACAAGTCAAACTGTGTCTGCAGTTTCTTCCTGCTAACCAGGTGCTTGGATGTGGGATCCTCAGAATATTTGCCATCTACCTCCAAGATCTCATCTATCAGCCGATGACATTCCTCTCTTGCCTCGCTATCTACCTGAGCCTTATGCAAGATTATCTCTCCTCTCACCACTGCCTCCCACCCCACCAATGGCGAGACCTCCCCATTCTTGTTAAAACCCACATATTCGTCAATCTCCCGTACCAACTTCACACAGAATCACAGATCAACCAACGGCCCCACATTCAAACCCCGGATTGGCCATTGAGCTGGCCCCCTCTCCAACACCACATGCTATAGGTGCGGAACATGATCCGAGATAACAATCGCGGAATAGTCTGCTTTCCTCACCTCCAGCAACAAAGATCTCCCCTGTATAAAGTGTATAAAGTAATCGAACCACGAGTGTACATTGTGTACTGGTGAAAAATGGAGAACAGTGCATCATCTACTGACTGCTTGAGGGTCTCCAGCATCACCCCACCTTGCCGTTCAAAGGGTTTATTGAACTGCCTTTCGAATTCAGCCGCCATCACCTCCGCCAGCTTAACCACCATAAGAGATGCGACCAGCCTTCCTCCAACATCTTCCCTCCCAATGGTCTCCGCACCTTTCTCGATTCTGCAGGAGGAATAACGTTCGCACCCTTCTCCCCAATATTCCTCCTTCGGTTTTTTGACATACTTTGGCAAACAGCTCTCAACCAGGACAAGTTATCCTTGGAAACCAGGTAAAAAAGAACTCTAGCGGTAGCTACCTAATGTGCGATCTCTTCCTACATGTCGCCACCGAAAGTCCAGGAGGAGGAGAATTCAAGGAGTAAAGAAAGAGAGGCTGAAGTTCAGTTAGCGGAAAAAAAATCTTTGACCAGCAGGTTGGGAAAGAACAAGAGCAGGTGGAGGATGAAGCGGAAAACTTTAGTTCAGAAAAGTTGGCAAATTACAAGAGAAGTCATGTGTACCGAGGTACAGTGAAAAGTATTGTTCTGCGTACAGTCCAGACAGATCATTCCAAACATAAATACAGAGAACATACCATAATAATTAATAATTCTAGTACATAGTGATAATGGTTAGAAAAAGATATAGGAGGGCAGCACGGTGGCACAGTGGTTAGCATTGCTGCCTACAATGCTGAGGACCCGAGTTCGAATCCTGGCCCTGGCTCACTGTCCGTGTGGAGTTTGCATGTTCTCCCCGTGTCACTCCCACAACCCAAAGATGTGCAAGTTAGGTGGATTGGCCACGCTAAATAACCCCTTAATTGGAACAAATAATTGGGTACTCTAAATTTATAAAATAAATAAATAAAAAGATGTCGGAAGAGGATCTGCAGGGGAGAGCTCGCAGAGAGACGCCACACTCTGTCGCCATAATGTTAAGATCATGTTGAGGGCCTAAATCCCGAGGATTGGGATAAAGGAATTCCATTTGTACCATTTGCATTTAGAGATGCACCTAATAAATCAACAAAATTCAGTTTGTTCAAATAGATTTTTGGCCATGAGGTAAGAGGACCGCTTCAATTGATTAAAGAGAAATTGGTGAGTCAGAGTTCTGAGACTACAATTTTGGACTATATGCCAAACTTTCGTGAGAAAGTAAATAGAGCTGAGGAGTTGGCTGGAAAGCATTTAATATTGTCACAGCATGTGATGAAAAATGTGGCGGATAGTGGGGAGAAAGTATTAGTGTTATCAGTGATAGGTGAACCATTAAAAGCAATATTTAGTGCACCTTATAAAATTGAAAGGAAATTGAGTAGGTGAGTTATTTGATAAAAAAACCCCAGATAGAAGGAAAAACATTAATATGCTCAAAAGATATTTTGATAAGAAATTTGGATATGTTACTGAGTTATCTCCCGGAGGAAAATCAGAGTGACCTGAAAGAGTTATTCCGAGCTATATATGGGATCAAACTAGGAAATACAAAAGGTGATTATCCATGTTGATTTTGTTCCTTCGACTTAATTGTCTGCCTGAAGTATTCTTTTCAACCATCCCCTGGTTTTTAGGGCTTTTGTTCTTTTGGCTCTTTGCAGTTTCCTGTCCTGTGTCCAGCTCCTCCCAGTACAGGTCACATCGGTACAGGTCACATCGGTACAGGTCCCGATGGGCAGCACGGTAGCATTGTCGATAGCACAAATGCTTCACAGCTCCAGGATCCCAGGTTCAATTCCGGCTTGGGTCACTGTCTGTGCGGAGTCTGCACATCCTCCCCGTGCGTGCGTGGGTTTTCTCCGGGTACTCCGGTTTCCTCCCACAGTCCAAAGATGTGCAGGTTAGGTGGATTGGCCATGATAAATTGCCCTTAGTGTCCAAAATTGCCCTTAGTGTTGGGTGGGGTTACTGGGTTATGGGGATAGGGTGGAGGTGTTAACCTTGGGTAGGGTGCTCTTTCCAGGAGCCGGTGCAGACTCGATGGGCCGAATGGCCTCCTTCTGCACTGTAAATTCTATGAAACAACCAACTCAAAAGCTCTTGCTGTCTCAGTGAGGTCCTATGTTGCTAAGCAACAGCTTCATTTTTTTTCAAAAGGCATTTGTTATAAGGTCCGAAAATCTTCATTACAATACAAACATCCTTTAAAGAGATTATCGGAAGTCCTTGACCCTTTCAACTATAGAAATGCAAAATTAACCTTACTTAAAAGCTATACTTTATTTCTAATACCCACTTCTCTGAAAACTACTTCTATTTTCTGCCACTTGGAACTCACTGGTACTCCAAAAGAAATTTGAAAACAAGGAACTGTGATATTGAAGGCCTTATTTCCACGGATACGCCAGTTTCCACAGACTTTAAAAGTAAGAGATCCAAATTTTGATTTTAAACAGCAGCACTGAATAAAAAAAAGGACGTTGTAACTTTTACAAATTGCTGATGTGGACATTTTGGAGCACCACATTTTGTTTCGAGAGGGTTTAATCAGGAATAAGGAGAAAAAGGAGAGTAAGGGATAAGGCGGCACAGTGGTTAGCACTGCTGCCTCACAGCGCCAGAGACGCAGGGTCAATTCCGGCCTTGGGTGACCTGTGGAGTTTGCGCTTTCTCCCCAGTGCCTGCGGAGGTTTCCTCCGGGTGCTCCGGTTTTCTCCCACAGTCCAAAGGCGTGCAGGTAGGTGGATTGACAATACCAGCGTCATGATCAATGAGCGAGGTTACAGGGATAGGGCAGGGGGAGTGGGCCTTGAGTTCTCTTTCGGAGAGTGAATGCAGACTCAATGGGCCGAATGGCCTCCTTCCGCACTGTAAGGATTCTATGGATTGGAGCATCTGGAATGATTCTTCCAAAAACAAAGATGATTTTTTTGATTTGTTCATGGGACATGGGCTCAGAGGCTGGGCCAGCATTTATTCCCATCCTTAATGGCCCTTGAGCTAAGAGTTGACCACATTGATGTGGATCTCAAGTCACATGTTGGTTAGACTGCGTTAGGATGGCAGATTTCTTTCCCTAAAGGACATTAGTGAACAAGATTAATTTTTATGACAATTGACAAAGGTTTCATGGTCTTTAGATTAGTAATTCCAGATTTTTACCAAATTTAAATTTCACCATCTGCAGTGATGGGGTTTCATCCCGGGGGCCCAGAGCATTACTCTCGGTCACTGGTTGACTCGTCCAGTGGCAATACCGCTATGCAACTGCCTTCCCTGAGGGAAGGCGATAGTGAGAGAGCATGAGGGAAGGGGGAGGCGGGGAGGGGGAGGCGGGGAGGGGGAGGGAGCGTGAGAGAGGAGGTGAGGAGAGCACGGGGAGGGGGAAGTGAGCGCGAGGGAAGAGGGAGGAAAGCGCGAGGGAGGGGGAAGAGAGAGTGCATGAGGGGGGAGGAGAGCGCAAGGGGGGAGGAGAGTGCAAGGGAGGGGGTGGGGGGGGAGGGGAGCGCGAGGGTGGGGGGGAGGGGAGCGTGAGGGTGGGGGGTGGGGGGGAGGGGGGCGCGGGGGTGGGGGGGAGGGGAGCGCGAGGGTGGGGGGTGGGGGGAGGGGAGCACGAGGGAGGGGGAAGGGAGCACGAGCTAGGGGGAAGGAGAGCGCGAAGAGGGGGAAGGAGAGCGCGAAGAAGGGGGAAGGAGAGCGCGAAGAGGGGGAAGGAGAGCGCGAAGAGGGGGGGGAAGGAGAGCGCGAAGAGGGGGAAGGAGAGCGCGAAGGGGGGGGAAAGGAGAGCGCGAAGGGGGGGAAGGAGAGCGCGACGGAGGGGGAAGGAGAAGCGCGAAGAAGGGGTGGAGGAAGCGCGGAGTAGGGGGGGAAGGAGAGAGCGAACGAGGGGGAAGGAGAGCGCGACGAGGGGGAAGGAGAGCGCGACGAGGGGAAGGGCGCGCGCGAGGGGAAGGAGAGCGCGAGAGGGGGAAGGAGAGCGCGACGAGGGGGAAGGAGAGCGCGACGGGGGGGAAGGAGCGCGCGGACGGGGGGAAGGAGAGCGCGACGGGGGGAAGGAGAGCGCGACGGGGGGGAAGGAGAGCGCGACGGGGGGGAAGGAGAGCGCGACGAGGGGGAAGGAGAGCGCGACGGGGGGGAAGGAGAGCGCGACGGGGGGGAAGGAGAGCGCGACGGGGGGGAAGGAGAGCGCGACGAGGGGAAGGAGAGCGCGACGAGGGGGAAGGAGAGCGCGACGGGGGGGAAGGAGAGCGCGACGAGGGGGAAGGAGAGCGACGAGGGGGGGGGAAGGAGAGCGCGACGGGGGGGAAGGAGAGCGCGACGGGGGGGAAGGAGAGCGCGACGGGGGGGGAAGGAGAGCGCGACGAGGGGGAAGGAGAGCGCGACGGGGGGGAAGGAGAGCGCGACGGGGGGGAAGGAGAGCGCGAGGGGGGGAGGGGGACACTAGGGAGAGGGAAGGAGAGCGCGAAGAGGAGGAAGGAGAGCGCGAAGGGGGGAGGAGAGCGCGAAGGTAGAAAAGGAGAGCGCGAAGGTAGAAAAGGAGGGCGCGAAGGTAGAAAAGGAGAGCGCGAAGGGAGAAAAGGAGAGCGCGAAGGGAGAAAAGGAGAGCGCGAAGGGAGAAAAGGAGAGCGCGAAGGGAGAAAAGGAGAGCGCGAAGGGAGAAAGGAAGCGCGAAGGGAGAAAAGGAGAGCGCGAAGGGAGAAAAGGAGAGCGCGAAGGGAGAAAAGGAGAGCGCGAAGGGAGAAAAGGAGAGCGCGAAGGGAGAAAAGGAGAGCGCGAAGGGAGAAAAGGAGAGCGCGAAGGGAGAAAAGGAGAGCGCGAAGGGAGAAAAGGAGAGCGCGAAGGGAGAAAAGGAGAGCGCGAAGGGAGAAAAGGAGAGCGCGAAGGGAGAAAAGGAGAGCGCGAAGGGAGAAAAGGAGAGCGCGAAGGAGAAAAGGAGAGCGCGAGGGGGAAAGGAGAGCGCGAAGGGAGAAAAGGAGACGCGCGAAGGAGAGAAAAGGAGAGCGCGCGAAGGGAAAGGAAAAAGGAGCGCGAGAGGAGAAAAGGAGAGCGCAGGGAGGAAAAGAGAGCGCGAGGGGGAGAGAGCGCGAGGGGGAGGATGAGCGCGAGGGGGAGGAGAGCGCGAGGGGGAGGAGAGCGCGAGGGGGAGGAGAGCGCGAGGGGAGGAGAGCGCGAGAGGGAGGAGAGAGGCGAGGGGGAGGAGAGCGCGAGGGGGAGGAGAGCGCGAGGGGGAGGAGAGCGCGAGGGGGAGGAGAGCGCGAGGGGGAGGAGAGCGCGAAGGGGGGGAGAGCGCGAGGGGGAGAGAGCGCGAGGGGGAGGAGAGCGCGAGGGGGAGGAGAGCGCGAGGGGGAGGAGAGCGCGAGGGGGGGAGAGCGCGAGGGGGGAGGAGAGCGCGAGGGGGAAGGAGAGCGCGAGGGGGAGGAGAGCGCGAGGGGGAGGAGAGCGCGAGGGGGGAGGAGAGCGCGAAGGGGGGGGAGAGCGCGAGGGGGAGGAGAGCGCGAGGGGGGAGGAGAGCGCGAGGGGGAGGAGAGCGCGAGGGGGAGGAGAGCGCGAGGGGGAGGAGAGCGCGAGGGGGAGGAGAGCGCGAGGGGGAGGAGAGCGCGAGGGGAGAGGAGAGCGCGAGGGGGAGGAGAGCGCGAGGGGGGAGGAGAGCGCGAGGGGGGGAGGAGAGCGCGAGGGGGAGGAGAGCGCGAGGGGGAGGGAGAGCGCGAGGGGGAGGAGAGCGAGGGGGAGGGAGAGCGCGAGGGGGAGGGAGAGCGCGAGGGGGAGGAGAGCGCGAGGGGGAGAGAGCGCGAGGGGGAGGAGAGCGCGAGGGGAGGAGAGCGCGAGGGGGAGGAGAGCGCGAGGGGGAGGAGAGCGCGAGGGGGAGGAGAGCGCGAGGGAGGAGAGCGCGAGGGGAAGGAGAGCGCGAGGGGAAGGAGAGCGCGAGGGGAAGGAGAGCGCGAGGGGAAGGAGAGCGCGAGGGGGAGCGTGTGTGAGGGGAGAGGGAGAGAGTGCAAGTGAGGGGGAGGAGAGCATGAAGGGGGGAGGAGAGCACGAGGGGGGGGAGTGACGGGGAGGAGAGCATGAAGGGGGGAGGAGAGCACGAGGGGGGGGGAGTGACGGGGAGGAGAGCATGAAGTGGGGAGGAGAGCACGAGGGGGGGGAGTGACGGGGAGGAGAGCGTGTGGGAGGGGGAAGGGGAGTGCTAAGGGGGGAGGGGAGAGCGCAAGGGAGGGGAGGAGAGCGCGAGGGGGAGTTGAGTGCGAGTGAGGGGGGAGGCGGGTGAGGGGGGGAGGCGGGTGAGGGGGAGGAGGGCGTGTGGGAGGGGGAAGGGGAGCGCTAAGGGGGGGGGAAGAGTGTGTGAGTGAGGGGGGAGGGGAGCACGAGGGGATGGAGAGCGTGAGTGAGAGGGAAGGAGAGCGCGGGGGGAATGCGAGGGAGGAGGAGAGCGCGAAGGGGAGGGGAGAGTATGTGGGAGGGGGAGGAGGAGAGCGCGAGGGAAGGTGAGGAGAGCGGGAGGGAAGGTGAGGAGAGCGCGAGGGAAGGTGAGGAGAGCGCGAGGGAAGGTGAGGAGAGCGGGAGGGAAGGTGAGGAGAGCGGGAGGGAAGGTGAGGAGAGCGCGAGGGAAGGTGAGGAGAGCGCGAGGGAAGGGGGAAGAAATTCCTTGCTGTTTCTTAAGCTATTTTTCCCCATTGACCTCTATTTCTGGTTTGGTACAGGCAATTCTTAAACCTCCTGCCTGTATATCCCAGGAAAGGAATTTGAGTAATGTGTCTTGTAGCCATTGTTTCTGATCAAGTAATCACATTTTAGATTTTTCATCTCAGAAACATTTTAAAAGGCAGCATGTGGCGCAGTGGTTAGCACTGGGACTGCGGCGCTGAGGACCTGGGTTCGAATCCCGGCCCTGGGTCACTGTCCGTGTGGAGTTTGCACATTCTCCCCATGTCTGCGTGGGTTTCACCCCCACAACCCAAAGATGTGCAGGTTAGGTGGAGTGGCCACGCTAAATTGCCCCTTAATTGGAAAAAAATAATTGGCTACTCTAAATTTATTTTAAAAAAAGAAACATTTTAAGAGACAGTAGAAATCTGCAGGAGATGGGGGCATTTTGACCCCCACAGCTAATTTTGAATGCCTGTTTGGTGTATCTGTCCGGTTAGCAGTTCCCATTGTCTTGACAGAATTACCATTAATTAAAGTCTAACATTTCGCATTTTAATGCCTTGATTTCAAGTGTTCCCTTTTGAAGTGGGTCTGGAGACCTCTGCCTAGTGTGAAATTCCACGCAATATGGTCAACAGTGCAATGCATATGGGAACTTTCCAGAAAAGTGGCCAACTTATAGTAACAAGATAGTTGGTGGTAGCCACCTTTGGTCCACGTCTTGTAATTTGTAAAAAAGCAGATCTACTTTAAACATTTCAATATTTTTTTGGTTAGCAGGTGAAGTTATGAGTAGACCTCACTCAGTTGCAAGTTCTCATCGTTGTGACATAGCCCATTATGACTGAGCCAGTTAAGGTGTTGCCCTACCATCCATAGACTAGCATCCATTGAATCCCTACTGTGCAGCAGGTGGCCATTCAGCCCATTAAGCCTACAGCGACCCTCGGAAAGAGCAGTATACCCAGTCCCACTGCCCCACCCTATCCCAGTAACCCCACCTAACCTGCACATCTTGGGACTGTGGGATGAAACTGGAGCACCCGGAGGAAACCCACGTAGACACGGGGCGAATGTGCAAACGCCACACACAGACAGTCACCCAAGGCCAGAATCGAACCCAGGTCCCTGAGGCAGCAGCATTAACCACTGTTCCACCGCGCCACCAGTCATTACCCAACATTATGCAAAGGTTGGAGGCACATTATGTAATTAAATCACATCAGATTATTTTTCAACATATGGGATCTCCGTGAGGACCTGAACCTGCATTTGATTATTGGACAGTTGCCAAATTTTCCTGCATCCAATCCCCTTCAAACTTTTTAAACCAGAGCAGATGCACCCAGTAATAGTTGAATGGAAAGGAATGTGCCGTTGCATTACTCAGGACCACTTACATTAATCATTTCCAAGCCATAATCTGAAGTGAAGCTAAAAATATTAAAAGGGTGATGTATAAAATGGTTTCACGTCATATTAACCTTTTCAGTGCCAAAAGCAATCAGTTACTTTCAGCTCATGGTAACACTTGACACATTTTAAAAAGGATTTCATACACAATAATCATGGAATGCTGGAACTCCCTCTCTAGCAGCACGTTGGGTGCACCTACACCAGGTGGACTGCAGCACTTCAAGCGGGTGGTTCACCTTGACCTCGTCAAGAGAAATTAAGGATGAGCAATCAATGCCAGCCTCACCAGCAATGCTCACATTTCACAAATAAATAAAATTATAGAATTGCAACTCGATTCACACCACTCTGGTAAAGAGCAAGATATATTTAGCATTGAAATACAACTCCTGTCCAATTACTGCCAACACTTTTTCCAATATCCTGCTGTTGTAGCAAAGCAGGGAGTTGTACAAAGTTAATTTCAGCCCTTCAACCTGTTCTGCTTCTTGCCAATAGGCTCCACATCAGACAAACTACTCCAATCCAGTTTACTTGTTCTATATGCTATCTTTTAATATAATGTCCCAAAATAAACAAGTTTGTGTATCTAGTACTCGGGGTATAAATTCCCCATAGGGAATTTCGAGGGGGGGGGGGGGGGGGGGGGGGGGGGAAAGAGTTCAGACTCTTGGCCGACGAATAAAAGCAATTCAGGGTCTGTAAATTCACCTCTAGCTCATTCAAAGGAAAAAGGGCAAGATAATGAAACAAAACAATTTGCACGGTAAGTGTTCTTCCTGTTTGTTTCCGTTTATTCTCTCATTTCTGTTGTTACATTATTGATCTGTGGATGACTTGTGGACATGTGTCTTTAATGAAGATGGCCTGTGTCTTTAATTCGAATAGAAGGCTGTGCTGTTTTAGAGTGACGTCAGTGACGACTCGGATTGATTGATTTCGCTGGCGGCCAATGAATGCGACCAGAGGGCTGTGCTCTGCCCGATAACAGGTGGTGATTGGCTATCACCTCACTGGAACGTTCCGCAGAGCCACGAGGTTCCACTGCTAATTCTGCAGGCTGGATGAAGGAATCTAACCAACCCCACGCCAGGAATCTCCGTTCTGACCAAAAGGCCACTGTCAGAACCACACATATCTGCAGCAATGGCTGAGGAAGCAGAGTCCAGAATCTGATAACTCTCTCTGCAGATCAGGTTGGTCTGAAACTCTCCTGGAATTGCTGCAAGATATACTGCTAAAGAAGATCATTCCAGGCAGTAGGTCAGACACTTTCAACCACACTCTTACTGAGAAGAAAGTGCACTGAGGAACTCATATCTGACACAAGGACACTTATCCATTAACCTTATGATTTGTAGCCCTTTCCACCTCTCTGTGTTAATTTGTCCTGTGTGTGGGTAGAGGGTGGGGCAGTTAAAGGAGTAGGTCAGGGTTCAGCTTAATGTTAAGGAGCTGTATTTACTGCATATTTCATATTTGTTCTAGCTATAAATAAACAGCAATTGTGTTTAAACTCACAGACCTGGTGACTGTAATTGTTGGACAGCCATGGGTCAAAAATTTCAGATTTTTAAAACTAAGAATTAATGGTTGATTCACTTGCGTTGTGACTCGGGGCTGGAATCGACATGCAGCAACCCAGGGTGTCGCAACAGCACCAAATTTTACCTAGACTTGAAGACACTTCCGATGTTTATTCAGTGCCTTTCACACGACAAAGCTTTGTACAGTGCTTTCTCGGAAGAGCATTGGAGACAGCAGAAAGTAGGAAAGTTAAGGTAGCATGGTCAAAGGTGTCTTTTTGGGAGAGCTGGAGCAAGAGTAGCATCCTTACCTTTATTGTACCATCAAATATACTAATTATACTTCACTCATACATTCATGGACCACTTTGGAAGCTGGAAGCTGTGCACGCTGCCATACTGCTTGGAACCCAGGACCATATTTCATTTATACCATTAGACAATGGATTGCAATGGAGGTTATTGACTAGCCCAGTTCAGACTAACATTCTAAAGTACAGATCAATAATGTATCATGTGTGTTCAACCTCTTAGTGCTGTCTTTAAATAGCTGTTCTGAGAAGTTGATCAATTATCAATAAACCAAACGATGCATTTTTTCCTCCCTCCCTAACTTGTAGAAGTGGGAAAACCTCACATTTTGCAATCACCTCAGTCATAAACATTTATTGCACATGACGACAGGCATTTCAAAAATGATTTAGCAGTTCATAAATTGGCTTTGTAAAATCTCTATAAAGCAGTAAAATAAACTGACTTTCGGGGTATAATGCTCCTCAATAAAAGGCAAATCATGCCGACAGCCAGGCTGTATCTCAACATCCATTTGATTATCTACCAATATGTTCAGTCCTGCTAAAATCAATGAGCTGTAAGCCAAGACTACGTCACTAGCACAAACAAGCCAACCTCGAGAAGCAAACAGCTCCCCCTGATGAGTGCTCAATGCCTCAATGACATCCAACTCTTCAGTTCCGAGATCGTTGCCATTTTGGCAATCAACATGTTTTACAGCCTGGAGGGCAAATTTCAACTCATCAGGTTGTTTGCCTACTGATTTTCATTCCCTTTAAGTCACTGAGGCAACAATTGGCAGGTTCGATTAATACACGATGAGTTGCCTCAGGTTGGTTGCCATTCAAACAGCCAAGGTGAAAAACTGCTCGTGTGTCATTTTGCTCAGTGGTGTTACCCTGTCTTGAGAAACGATGGGAGGTCGGAGGTGTGGCTTTCAAATGGATGTTTGCATCTTAAAACTTCTGTCCTCCAATAGGTATGCATATCAATGGAATGCAATGAAAGAAATCTCACCTGGTAAATTATATTTCCCCATTAGGGTCCCGGCCCATTTTTTTACAAACATAGATTAGAAAGGCTGCGAAGCTTTATTTGAAACTGTTCGATTTTTTCCCCCCCACACAATGCTAATTGTTTTCCATTTCTGATTGCATCTTAATTTCAAGATCACCAAGCTGCTGGCCAGATTTTGCACATCTTCATTAAAGGTCCAACTGGTGGACAATTATTCAAATTAACTGACTGCAAAACTACAGGCAGGTAGGTCACTGACAATGCTGTTCGCCAGCTTAACGGCGGCAGCAAAGCAGAAAATGTAAAAACCAAATCTAGACCTCAGAAATCAACCGTAAGGCCAGCAATATTGATAGAATCATAAAGGCAGTGAAATTACCATCAGCATAAAGGGTTAATGGATGTGCATTGATATAGCTACTGCCGTACAATGTCAGGGGGTCTTTCTTCTCCCTCGCCCATGACAAGGCCAGCATTTATGCCCATCCCCATTTGCCTTTGAGGTGGTGGTTTTGCGTGTCCTTAATGAACCTCTGTATATATGCTGCTTCAGCGTTATTAGATAGGGACTCCCCACAAATTTGTCCATAAAATGGTCAGGAATGATGCAATGTCCAAGGAAGGGTGATGTATGATTTGGAGCGGAACTAGAGAACGGTGCAGGTGCTCCCATGTGCTTGCTGCTCTTGTACTTGTAGGTACTATAGATGACGGATTTGGGAGTTGCTGTTGAAGAGGCCTTGGTGAGCGAGTATCTGCATTGCATCTGGCGTATAGTACACATGCAGACATGTTGCACTGATGATAGGAGTGAATGTTTAAGGTGTTGGATGGTGTGCTGATCACGTGGGCCACTATGCCTTGGATGGTGTTGAGTTTCTGGCAGCGTTGCTGGAGCTGCACTCACCCAGGCAAGTAAAGAATATTCCATCACACTCCGGACTTGCACCTGGGAGATGGTGGAGAGGCTTTGGAGAGTCACACACCATAGAACACCCAGCCTGTGACCCCACTCTTGTAACCACAGTATGCGGCTGTTCCAGTTCAGCTTCAGGTCAATGGTTCTGTCTGGCAGCAATATCCTTCAGGATTCGACCAGCTCTGCCAATGGTGGTTCTGGCACATGGGCGATGAAGTCCCGTCCCCAGAGTACATGGTGCCCTGGTTGCCCTTGATGTCTCTTCCAAATTTTGTTCAAATAGATGAGTGCTGATTCATCAACTGAGAGGTGTAATTTGGAGTACATCTCTGCCCACGTTTGACTGGATGCCATAGAGCTTCATGGAGTTTGCAATCCACATTGAAGACTTCCAGGACCACTTCCACCTGACTGTGCAACACCATGCTGCAACCGCTGGTAGGTCCGACCTGCTGCTAGCACAGGCCATACCAAGGTCAGTAAAGGATTAGCCTGGAGCATTGCTTGGAAGGTCTGTTTCGGAGGGAACCACGTCGGTTTGTGGGACAAGCCCTTGCAATTGGCTGGATGATTGCGAGGAGAATACTGCAGGATCAATTGGGGTGGGTATGCCTTTGTCGTGCCCACGTCTAATGTCTTTCTGATGCCGCCAGGGTGGTCGTTTTTAATATTGAGAGACACCACTGTTCTAGTATCCTCTATCGGAGCATTGAAAATTAGCCATCTGGAAGTGGAGTTCAGTGTGAAATGAGGTTGGCAGTATAACAGTTTGCAGATTAAGCATACAACATTGTTACCGTCACTTGTGCTGACAGGTACTATGTCCTCTGCAAGATGATGCTTTTGCTCTATCAGCTCCTGTTTAACACTTGATTTGACAAAGGCCAGAAGACATGCAATGTCATGCTCGTGCATACAGATGTCAGAATACTTGCCAGCACAAAATACTGGTGGCAAAGTTTACATTACATTAAGATATGCATTGCAAATAGATGTCCCACATTTCTGAGGAAGACAATATTCAATGCTCGAAGCCAGTAGAACTCTGGCCAATAAAAGCTATGCAACTTAATAACTCTCTCCAGTCCAAATGGACAAAACAAGTCGATAAAAGCTGCACAATACAGGCCACTAACTGGAAGTCACTGCCAAACCCAATAGCACAAATGTGCTCAATTATCAGATCAGGTGATTAACAAAGGATAAAATTGACATGACTGAGATGTGTAAAATTATGAGGGGCAGAGAGAGAGAGAAGACAGGAAGAAACCTTTCCCCTTTAAGGAGGGATCAATGATTATGGGGACATAGGTTTAAGGTAAGGGGCAGGAGGTTTAGAGGGGATGTGAGGAAAAACCCATTTCACCCAGAGGGTGGTGGGAGTTTGGAACTCGCTGCCTGAAAGGGCGATGGAGGCAGAGACCCCCATAACATTTAAGAAGCATTTAGATGTGCATTTGCAATGCCAAGACACACAAGGCTATGGGCCTCGTGCTGGAAAATGGGATTAGAATGGTGAGGTGTTTGTTTTTGACTAGTGCAGACGCAATGGGCTGATGGACCTTTTCTGTGCTGTAGACCTCTACGTCTCTTATGTCTTGTTTGAACTTTTTGCTGTTACTTTTCCTCACTCATGCACATAAACACTCAGCAATTATGCCCAGTGAGTTCTTTAGTTTTAAATTCCAGGCGTTGACCAAACACAGTTACACAAAAAGGATAGGACAACTTTATATATATTTTTTAATGGTAACCGACTTGCAGTAGAATCAGAAGGTAGTGGATTTAAGGCCAGCTCTAGATATTCAGACTGATGCTTCAGTGTACTGAAAGAGTGCTACATCATCAGGAGATGATGCATTTTAGAGGAGATGCTAAGTTAGTAGATTTAAAGTAGTTACAAGTAGATTTAAAAGATCCCACGACACTCCTCACACAAGATGATCGCCGGTCATCTATCACCAGCCATCTAAAATAGATTGGTCGGCCATTTATCTTTGCTTGTGGGACTAGCCATGATCTAATTGAATGCAGGATCAGGCTCCAGGCTGAATGCCCTAATGCTGATCCCATGCAAACGGCAAGGAAACGCAGCTACACTTCAAAATAATTCAATGGTTGCAAGCACTTCCGAGTCATCCCGAGGATACAAAATAAGTACTTTGATTTCCAGACGTATGACAAGTCCTCCGATTAAAAGGGAAGGTACTGATGGCTAGATTGCTACTTTAAAGTATTATAGAAAATTCAATACTGTTGGATATTTCAAAAGACCCTGTGACATCTGTTGGAACAAAGTCAAAAACCTCAGCTAGAATCAAATGATTGGGAATGCATCATCATCCGCTACACAGATGCTATGATCCTTTGAAACTGCCAAGAGGAGGAGTTGACAAGCTGCCCTCCTACAATCATAGGGAATATGAGAGGCAAACAAAGCATAAATGTAACTTCAAGTTACTACATTACAATAATTCTTGCTACAATGCACAGCAAGACAGTTTAACAACATGCACATATTGACTTTGAAATATATAGCCTACAAAGAATTACTTGGCTGAAAACACAGGTCAAAAGAAATGAATTCAGTATCACGGGGAGCAGAGAGTTAGATTATCCGAGGCAACCATTCCAATACAATGCATGTTTGTGAAAGGCTGGCCTGAAATACAGTCACTTTAGTCTGTTCAACAACAGATTTCAATCAATTACTTAGATTAAAAACTCAGTCGAACTCGGAAAATCATCTTAAAAGCTTAACCCTAAGGCCACTGTCATGTGCTGCTCACCCATCTGTGCAGTACTGTACAATCATCCATATCCATGCCTTTGCAAATGTCAGTGATGCCTGACACTCGCCTGCAACTGTAACGGCGATAACAAATGGGCCAACTTAATATATAATCATCAGGTTGATTGTGGCAGAGTGGTGATATCACTGGATGATAACGCACAGCTCCAGGTTCCAATCCCACCATGGCAGCTGGTGGAATTCAAATTCACTGAATAAATCTGTAATGATGTCCATGAAACGATCATTGATTGCTGTGCAAACCCATCTGGTTCGTTAATATCCTTTTTAGGGAAGGAAATCCACCAGCCTTACCTGGTCTGGCCTACATGCGACTCCAGATCCACAGCAATGCGGTTGACTCTTATATGCCCTCTGAAAGCGAGACAATCAGTTCAAGGGCATTTAGGGATGGGCAACAAATGCTGGCCTGGACGTCCCGAGAAAGTACAAAGAAGAAAAAACATGCGAAAGACCACGCCTTCAGGGGGGAACAGCAGACACCAGGAGAAGGGATAATGTGTCTTTTTCTGGATGGCAAGCTGTAACTAGTGGGGTTCCACAGGGTTAGGTCCTTGGGCCCCAGCTATTTACAATCTATATTAATGACTTGAATACAGGGATATAAGGTTCTAGAGCCAAATTTGCAGATGACAGAAAAATAGGTGGGACAATAAATAAGTTGCAATGAGGAAATAAGAACCTTACAAATGGATATAGATAAGTTAGGAGTGGGCCAAAATGTGGCAGGTGGAGATTAATGTGGATAAGTGGGAGATCATGAATTTTGGTCAGAAAATTGGGAAAAGAACTTATCTAAATGGGGAGAGACTTCGGGGATCTCCGTTGCAGAAGAATCTGGGTGTCCTGGTTCATGAGTCACAGAAAATGAGCATGCAGGTACAGCAGATAATAAAGAAAGTGAATGAAATGTTGGCATTTATAGATAAAGGAATAAAGTATAATGGTCAGGAAGTGTTGTTACAACTCTAAAAGGCACTGGCGAGACCACACCTGGAGTATTGTGCACAGCTTTCTTCCCCTTATTTGAGGAAAGATGTAGTGGCATTGGAGGCAATTCAGAGGAGGTTCACTAGATTGATTCCAGAGATGAGGGGTTTGTCGTATGAAGAGAGTTTGAACAGGCCGATAACTCTCTAGAGTTTAGAAGAATGACGGGAGATCAAAATGAGGTATGCAAGATGGTAAAAAGTATGGATAAAGTAGATGCTTCCTCTTGTGGGGCATTCTAGAATGGAGGGTCAGAGTCTTAGGATAAGGGGGGTAGTAAATTTAACATGAAGTTGAGAAGAAACTACTTCTCCCAAAGGGTTGCGAATCTGTGGAATTCGCTACCCCAGAGTGCGGTGGATGCTGGGACGGTGAGTAAATTTAAGGAGGAGTTAGACAGATTTTTAATTGGTAATGGGTTGAAGGGTTATGGAGAATGGGCAGGTCGGTGGAGTTAAGGCCAGGATGGGATCAGCCATGATTGAATGGCAGAGCAGACTAATTCTGCTCCGTGATCTTATGAACTTATAAGGGATGGGAGGAGGATTCTGGTCATTCTTAATTTCTCCAAGTCATCCCTATGCCCAGCTTCAATTTTCAGTTGGTAGATATTGAAACATGCTAAAACTCATGGGCTTGTTTGAGCCTAGGCCATACGGCGAGTGGTCATTGGTATTGATGCTAGTACACATATCAAAGCTAGGGCACAGAAACATCACTGTCCTTCTGCTCTGAAAAGGATTGGATTTTGGATAATTACCAACATTGTGATATAAATCATTTACTGCACTCAACTGACAATTTTGTACGATACACAAAGAAATAATAATAATCGCTTATTGTCACAAGTAGGCTTCAATGAAGTTACTGTGAAAAGCCCCTAGTCGCCACATTCTGGCGCCTGTTCGGGGAGGTCGGTACGGGAATCGAACCTGCGCTGCTGGCATTGTTCTGCATTACAAGCCAGCTGCTTTGCCCACTGTGCTAAACCAGCTAGTTTCCATTTTAGATCTGGGGTGGTGAAACAAACGATAACTACAAGGACACCAAATTCCAGCAATAGCTCATAAAATAAATCAATGCAAAATGCACTCGCTTAGGATGCCCAACCTCCATCGCAAGTTACGTTCTGACTGGTGTCAACTTACTGCTAATCCTTCATTTAGCTTTGCTATCTCCAACCTATTCGGGATCAGCCTTCTCACAGCTACCCGAGGCAGAGATCACGGCACTGTAGGTTCGACCTGCCCTTGGGGCTGGTTTAGCACAGGGCAAATTCGCTGGCTTTTAAATCAGACCAAGGCTGGCCAGCAGCACAGTTCAATTCCCGTACCAGCCTCCCTGAACAGACGCCGGAATGTGGCGACTAGGGGCTTTTCACAGTAACCTCATTTGAAGCCTACTTGTGACAATAAGCGATTTACATTTTTTCATTGAAGCCACTGCAGTTACCATGGTGTAGGTACTCCCACAGTGCTGTCGGGAGGAATTTCCAGGTTCTTGATTCAGCGACAGGGAAGGAACCACACACAATTCCAAGTCAGGATCGTGTGCATTTTGCAAGTAGTGGGATTACTCTACCTACTTGTCAACCAAGGTGGCAGAGGTCGCGGGTTAGGAAGGCGCCATCAAAGGAGGCGTCACACGTTCCGAGGAAGAGTCATATGGACACAAAACATCAACTCTCTTACTCTCTCCGCAGATGCTGCTTGACCTGCTGAGTTTTTCCAGCATTTCCTGTTTTTATTTCAAGTTTTCACCATCTGCAGTATTTTGCTGTAATTCCAGAATATTTTAGAGACAAATTCAGGTACAAACTCGCCCGGCCAACATCCCCGTTGGGAAAATAAAAGATCTAATACGATGGACTGTTCCAAAGTGCTTCCTGTTTATTTCTTTTGCTCCCATTTCTTTTGTTAATTTGGTCCATGGAGCCATAATTGGAATGTGCCTTTAAGCAGAAGACTCGAGGCTGAAACAGCCCGCTTGCCAGGACGTTCGGACAGCACGGTAACACAGTGGTTAGCACAGTTGCTTCACAGCTCCAGGGTCCCGGTTTCGATTCCCGGCTTGGGTCACTGTCTGTGCGGAGCCTGCACTTTCTCCCTGTGCCTGCGTGGGTTTACTCCGGGCACTCCGGTTTCCTCCCACAGTCCAACGATGTGCAGGTTAGGTGGATTGGCCATGATAAGTTGCCCTTAAGTTTCCAAAAAGGATAGGTGGGGTTACTGGGTTGCGGGGATAGGGTGGAGGTGTGAATTTTAATTGCATGCTCATGCAAGGGTCGGTGCAGACTCGATGGGCTGAATGGCCTCCTTCTGCACTGTAAATTCTATGATTCTCAGGTTTTGTTTATAACCATATTCCTTGGCACCAAGTGGATCTTAGGAAACAGTTTTGGAGGGAGCCAGATCGATTGATTAACTGACAATCGGTGTGTTGGCCAGGCACAGTGTTCTGCCTGAGGATGGTCAGTGTCTGGCTCCTGTGTGATGCTTTCAGAGAGAACTGGGCAGCAGCATTTAGACCTTGGAAGTGAAAGGAATGCCTCCACCTCTCTCGCTTACCGAAGAGAAAGAAATGCTTCATTGGTCTCCGAGCAGAGTGTGCCTGGCACATCCTTTGCTGGCAACCTGAAGTGATGTGGAGTCTGCAGAGAAGGTAGACAACCTTGCCAGAGAAAACCATCTCAAGCCTGGAAGGAAGAAGTATCAAAATGAAAGCTCAACTTCAGAAAGACATTGACTGGAAGTCACCCAGTGCAAAGATCTCTATCCTTTTATTTTTATTAATATTGTCTTTCCCTATTGTTTGTCTGTGTGTGTCTGTGTGTGTGTGTGTGTGTGTGTGTGTGTGTGTCTGTGTGTATATATATATATTATATAGACAGAATAAGGAGAGCTAGAAAGGGGATTGGGGGAAAGGAATATTTGATAGTTACATTTTCAGTCCACTTTATTATTATTTTTTTTTAAATGTATTTTATTACAAACATGTATCAAAACAGGTTACAGCGAACAAACACCCCGGGAAACATAATTCCCTACAATCAACTATACAGTCTGTACAGATTTGTCCTCCTTTTTTCACCCCCCCCTCCCCCCCGCCCTGTGATGAACAGTCCCTCAAACATGGTCACAAACATCCCCACCTCTCCTCAAACCCCCCTGAAGAGCCCCTTAACTCATACTTTATCTTCTCTAAATCGCAGGAAGTCGTACAGGTCACTCACCAAGCTGCTACCCCCCCCCCCCCCCCCCCCCCCCCCCCCCCCCCCCCCCCGTGGCGATGTCGACTGCCACTCCAGCAAAATTCGCCGCCGTGCAATCAGAGAGGCGAAGGCCAAGACATCGGCCTTCCTCCTCTCCACGAGCTCCGGCTTCTCTGAAACACCAAATATCAGCAAAGGGTCCGGGTCCATCCCCTCCTCCACTATCCTGGCTAAGACCGCGAACACTCCCGACCAGAACCATCCCAATATTTTGCCCAAAACATATGTGCATGATTCGCTGGTCCCCGCCCACACCTCTCACACTCATCTGTTACCCCCTGAACGAACCCACTCATTCTAGCCTGAGCCACGTGCACCCTGTGCACCTCCTTAAACTGTATCAGGCTTATCCTTGCACCTGAGGAGACCCCGTTTTCCTTACGCAGTGCCTTACTCCATGCTCCCCAATTGATCTCTCCTTCCCAACTCCGCTTCCCATTTCTCCTTGATCTTCACCACCCGCACGCCTCCCTGCTCCCCCAGCCACTTGTATCTATCCTCAATTCTTCCCTCCCCTTCCGCATCCGGAAGCAGCAGTCACTCCAGCAGGGTGTATTCTGGCAACTGAGGGAATCCCCTCCAGACCTTTTGCGCAAAGTCCCTAACCTGCAGATACCTGAACTCACTCCCCCTCGGCAGCTCTACCCTCTCCCTTCGCTCCTCCAGACTGGCGAACCCTTCCTCCAAATACAGATTTGTACATTTTGTTATAATACTGTACCTAATAAACAGTTACTTGTGTTAAAGTTACAAACCTGGTGAGTGCAGTTTATTGGGTTCCAACAAGGACCTCGGGTATTTTAAATAAAATCTTATTTCCTAGTGTTGCAATTACGGGTCAAGTGGGGCTAGACTTTTTAAAATATAAATTTAGAATATCCAATTATTTTATTTCCCAATTAAGGGGCAATTTAGCATGGCCAACCCACCTAACCTGCACATCTTTGAGACCCACGCAGACACGGGGCGAATGTGCAAAGTTCACATGGACAGTGACCCAGAGCCGGGATCGAACCCAGGTCCTCAACACCATGGGCAGCAGTGCTAATTCATTGGGCTACCGTGCCGCCCCTTAGTGGGGCTGGAGTTGACCGCGCACTGGCCTCGGGGGTCGTGACACCGTGCACAGTAAGGAAATTACTGAGGTTCACGAGGTCGCTAACATCAAAAATACATTAAAAAACGAATGGAAAACTTCATCATCGCATACAAGGCCTCAATATTTCTTTGAAACAGCTTAATGATGTCCAATCAGCATTTATGACCTTTACATTGAATTGGCAGCACAAAGGCAGCTTTCAGCTAAATAATGCTTGAGCTATTTATGATCCACAAAGGTTTCCTCCCAACCCTCTTGATCTAACACAATCTGCATTTCCTTCTATTCCTGTTGCCCCTCCCTGGACAGACCTAGCACTCTGTTAAATAAAACTATGCTAAATGCGGACAACACGGTGGCACAGCTACTAGCACTGCTGTCTCACAGCGCCTGGAACCCGGGTTCAATTCCGGTTTGGGTCATTGACTGCGTGGCGTTTGTACGTTCTCCCAGTGACTGCGTGGGTTTCCTCCGGGTGCTCTGGTTTCCTCCCATAGTCCAAAAATGTGCAGGTTAGGTGGATTGACCATGATAAATTGCCCGTACAACGCTATGGGAATGGGGGGGGGGGGTACAAGAGAGTGGGTATGCATGGTAGCACAGCAGCACGGTAGCACAAGTGGATAGCATTGTGGCTTCACAGCGCCAGGGACCCAAGTTCGATTCCCCACTGGGTCACTGTTTGTGCGGAGTCTGCACGTTCTCGCAGTGTCTGCGCGGGTTTCCTCCGGGTGCTCCGGTTTCCTCCCACAGTCCAAAGTTGTGCAGGCTGGGTGGATTGGCCATGATAAATTGCCCTTAGTGACCAAAAGGTTAGGAGGGGTTATTGGGTTACCGGGATAGGGCAGAAGTGAGGGCTTACGTGGGTCGGTGCAGACTCGATGGGCCGAATGGCCTCCTTCTGCAGTGTATGTTCTATGTCTATGTATGTTCTATGTTCTATGGGTGAACGCTCATTTGAAAGGTCGGCCTAGACTTGATGGATGAATGGCCTCCATCTGCACAGTAGGGATTCTAAGATTCTAAATTGCCTCAGATACTCAATGAAGTAGCAATTCCACATTCGCACCAGCTTGTGGGTAAAGAAGAAATCTTGGGCGGGTTCTCCACTGGCTGGGTGCTCCATTTTGCCGACGTCCGGGGGTTTCCCGACAGCGTGGGGCTGGCTTACAATGGGAAACCCCACTGACCAGCTGGCGTAACGGGGAATCCCGCCGGCGGATCGAGGCAGTAAAGTGGTGCGGTGGGGCGGAGAATCCAGCCCCTTATCTCTTATCTACTCTATCGCACCATTTCATTATCTTAAATCCTCTATTATGTCATCCTTCAGAGGTCGTTTTTCTGGCTAAAAGAGACCCAAACCGGGTCAATAATTCCTAATTGGTTGTAACCAACCAGTTTCGGCGATATCTTTATAGATCTATCTTTATGCCTTCTACATTGCCTGCACGTCCTTTTAATCTGGAGATCTGAACTGGACATGGTTCTCTAGTGATCTAACCACTGTTCGATACAGGTTTAACATCGCTTTTATGCTTTTCAATTAAGTTCCTCTAGATTTTAACTCCAGTGCTTTGTTTGAACTTTTTATGTCCTTGATAACTTTCAAGATTGAGAGCAAGATAAGTAAAGTTTTTGGTTGAATTGTCAAAAGGTCCTCTTTCAATGGCTTGGCACATTGTCATTTGTTTGGTCCAAATTCCTTGGTTGTGCAATTCCAACCTTCTAGACACCAAGATAAGCATTATCAGGCTATTTGTATCAACCACCAAATGTTAATAATTAAAGAATATAAGACACCATAAATTTTCAATGTCTACAGGAAAAAGAGAGTGATCGGCACGGTAAAGATCAGCACTTGTGGGGAGCAGGGGAGCATAGTGGTTAGCACTATGGCTTCACAGCACCAGGGTCCCAGGTTCAATTCCTACTTGGGTCACTGTCTGTGTGGATTCTGCACATTCTCCCCGTGTCTGTGTGGGTTTCCTCTGGGTGCTCCGGTTTATTCCCACAGTCCAAAGATGTGCAGGTTTGGTGGATTGGCCATGATAAATTGCCCTTTGGTTAGATGGGGTTGCTGGGATAGGGTGAAGATGTGGCTTAGGGAGGGTACTCTTTCCAAGAGCCGGTGCACTCAATGGGCCGAATATCCTTCTTCTGCACTGTAAATTCTATGATTCTATGATCAGGACACCGGTTTCAGAGTTTTTAAATGTATTCTTTCACAGCATGTGGCTTCACTGGGTAGGCCATCATATATTGCTAATTCCTAATTGCCCGAAGGAAAGTGCTGGTGAACTACCTTCTTGAATCATTGCAATGGGTGTAGATTTTTTAGAAATTCATTTACGGGATATGGGTGTGGCTGGTTAGGCCTAGTTGCCCTTCAGAAGGTGTTGGTGACCTGTCTTCTTGAACCACTGTGCTCCACGAGGTGTAGGTACCCCCCCCCCCCCCCCTCCCCCCTCCCACTGTGCTGTTAGGGAGGGAGTTCCAGAATTTTGCCCCAGGGACAGTGAAGGAGCGGCGATATATTTCCAAGCGAGGATCGTGGGTGACTTGGAGGGGAACCTCCAGGTGGTGGAGTTCCCAGGTATCTGCTGCTCTTGTCCCTCTAGATGGTGGAGGTTGTGGGTTTGGAAGGTGCTGCCCAATGAACCTTGGTGAGTTACTGCAGTGCATTCTGTAGGTGGAACACACGGCTGCCACTGTTCGTCGGTGATGAAGGGTTCGAATGTTTGTGGAAGGAGGAGCAATCAAGCGGGGCTGCTTTGTCCTGGATGGTGTTGAGCTCCTTGAATGTTGTTGGAGCTGCGCTCACCCAGGCAAATCGGGAACGGTCCATCGCACTCCTGACTTGTGCCTTGTAGGTAGTGGACAGGCTTCGAGGGGTCAGGAAGTGAGTTACTCGCCGCAGGATTCCTAGCTTTTGCCCTGCCCTGGTAACCACAATTATTAATGTGGCTAGTCCAGTTCAGTTTCTGATCAATGGTAACCCCCAGGATGTTGATTGGGGGGGGGGGGGGGGGGGGGGGGGAATTCAGCGATGGTAATGCCATTGAATGTCAATGGGCGATGGTTAGATCCCCTCTTGTAGGAGATGGTCATTGCCTGCTACTGTGTGTTGCAAATGTAACTTGCCACTTGTCAGCCCAAGCCTGGATATTGTCCAGGTCTTGCTGCATTTGGACAGGGATTGCTTCATCATCCGAGTCGTCGAGAATGGTGTTGAACATTGTGCAGTCATCCACAAACATCCCCACTTCTGACCTTCTGATGGAAGGGAGGGAAGTCACTGATGATGGAAGGGTGGGAGGTCACTGGTGATGGAAGGGGTGGGAGGTCACTGATGATGGAAGGGTGGGAGGTCACTGATGATGGAAGGGTGGGAGGTCACTGGTGATGGAAGGGGTGGGAGGTCACTGATGATGGAAGGGTGGGAGGTCACTGGTGATGGAAGGGGTGGGAGGTCACTGATGATGGAAGGGTGGGAGGTCACTGATGATGGAAGGGTGGGAGGTCACTGATGATGGAAGGGTGGGAGGTCACTGATGATGGAAGGGTGGGAGGTCACTGATGATGGAAGGGTGGGAGGTCACTGATGAAGCAGCTGAAGGTGGTTGGGCCTTGGACACACTTTTAAAATTTTTTTTTTTTTTTTTTTTAATAAGAGTACCCAGTTCTTTTTTTCCCCGAATTAAGAGGAAATTTAACTTGGCCAATTCACCTATCCTGCACATCTTTTTGGGTGGGACCCATGCAGATACGGGGAGACTATGCAAATTCTATACGGACAGTGACCTGGAACTGGGATCGAACCTGGGCCCTTGGTGCCGTGAGGCAGCAATGCTAACCACTGCGCCACCGTGCTGCCCGAGGCTGCAGTGTTAACCACTGTGCCACCCCACCGTGCTGCCCAGACACTATCCTGAGGAACCCCTTCAGTGATGTCCTGGAGCAGAAACGATTGACCTCCAATCACCACAACCATCTTTCCTCGTGCCAGTTATGACTCCAACCGTGACTCTCTGATTCCCATTGACTCCAGTTTTGCCAGGATTCAGTGATGCCATATTCGGTCAAATGCTGCCTTGATTTCAAGGGCAGTCACTTTTCCCTCTGGTATTCAGCTATTTGCCATGTCTGAATCAAGGCTGTATTGAGGTCAGGAGCTGAGTGAACCTGGCGGAACCCAAACCGAGTATCCGTGAGCAGGTTATTGGTGAGTAAGTGCTGCTTGATAGCACTGTTGATACATCCACAGTGTTGCTAGGGAGGGAGTTCCAAGATCTTGACTCAGTGCCTGTGAAGGAAGAGTCATGTGGTTTCATGTCAAAATGGTGTTTGACTTTGAGGTGAACTTGCAGGCGGTGATGTTCCGATGTATATGCTGTCCTTTTCCTTCTCGGTGGTAGAGTTGCAGGTTTGGGGAATACTGTCGAAGAAGCCTTGACGAGTTGATTCCGTTGCATCTTGCTGATGGTACACACACTGATGTCACTGTGCTTTGGTGATGGAGGGAGTGAATGTTAAAGGTGGTGGGTGGGGTTCTAATCAAATCGGTTGCTTTGTCCTGAATGATACTGGATTTCCTGAATGTTGTTGGAACTGCGCTCATCCAGGAGAGTATTCCATCACACTCTTGACTTGTGCCTTGGAGATGGTGGACAGACTTTGAGGATTCAGGAGGAGAGTTACTCATCTCAGAATTCCAAGTCTCTGGTGTGTTCTTGTAGCCACAGTATTTATATGGCTGGTGTGGTTCAGTTTCTGGTCAAATGGCAAACCCGCAGGATGCTCAACCCCCTTGGATATCAAGGCAGTCACTCATCAGAATCTCACAATTGTTACAGTCCTATATACTGAAGTGTATTCAATACTCTTCTCAAATTCAATTCTTTCATCCCCGTTTGGACCAAGGCCAGGAATCAAATGGCCCTGGCATTGCCCAAATGGAGTATCATTGAGCGGGTTATTGCTGACTAAGTGCCACTTGATACCACTGTTGATGACCCCCTTCCATCACGCTTCTGATGATCAAGATGGACAGCAATTGGCCAGGGTGGATTCGTCCTGCTTTTTGTGGATAGGACACATCTGGGCAATTTTCCACAATGCTGGGTAGATGCCCCCCCCCCCCCCCCCCCCCCCCCCCCCCCCCCCCCCCCCCCGACCCTTCCCTGGCCTACAGCCTTTGCAGCATCCTGTGCCTTCAGCCATTCCTTGATATCACATGGAGTGCATCAAATTGACTGAAGACTGGGGACTTCTGGAGGGGGATCGAAATGGATCATCCACTCGGCATTTCTGGCTGAAGGTGGCTGTAAATGTTTTGGCTTGGTCTTTTCTATTCCATCGTTGAGAATGGGGGCATTTGTGAGGATGGGGACATTTGTGAGGATTGTGGGGCAATCAGGTTGGTAGTAGATTCCAAGAAAAGGAATTTGTGCAATGTCCAAGAGATGTTTTTTTGGAGCAGCTTGTGGCAGAGCCGACTAGAGAACAGGCAATTCTGGATTTGGTGATGTGCAACGAGGCAGACTTTATTAGGGAACTTAAGGTGAAGGAAACTTTAGGGAGCAGTGACCACAATATGATAGAATTTACCCTGCAGTTTGAGGGGGAGAAGCTGGAATCAGATGTATTACAATTAAATAAGGGTAACTACAAAAACATGAGGGAGGAGCTGGCCAGAGTTGATTGGAAAAGGAGCTTAGCAGAGAAGACAGTGGATCAGCAATGGCAGGAGTTTTTGGGGTTTATTTAGGAGGCACAACTGAAGTTTACAAGTGATCTGTTGCTTAGTTCTGTCTATTACATACTGCTTATGCTGTTCGGCATGCATGTAGTCTTGTGTTGTAGCTTCACCAGATTGACACCTCAATTTTAGGCATGCCTGGCTCTCCACACGGTATGCAGTCCTCTGATATTCACAGAATGAGGTTGATCCTCGGCTTGATGGTGATGGTACAGTGCAGGATGTGCTGGGACGTGACGTTAGAGATTTTGATTTGCATACAATTAGAGAAATTCTGCTGTTGCAGATGGCCAACAGTGCCTCATGGATGCCTGGTTTTGAGCTGCTAGATCTACTTGAAGTCTATTTAGCACAGTGGTAGTGCCACATAACACGATGGAGGGTAATGCGAAGATTGGACTTAGTCCCCACAAGAGCTGTACAGTATTCACAACACCGCCATGGACTAATGCATCTGCGGCAAGTAGATTGGTTGAGGACAAGTCAAGCAGGTTTTCCCCTCCTGATGGTTCCCTTACCACCTGCCGCAGACCCAATCTAGCAGCTAGACTCTTGGATTCTGCCTTCTCAGTCAGCAATGGTGTGACTGAGCCACTTGCTGTTGGACATTGAAGTCCCTCCATTCTATGCTCTTGCCCATCACCTCTTCCCCCTCCGATCCCCCATCAGTGCTTCTTCCATGTGATGTTGAACATAAAAAGCAGTGCTGATCCATCAGCTGAAGTGGACAGAAACCAGCTGGAGGTTTCCTTGCCCGTGTTTGACCGGGCAACATGAGAATTCGGAATCAATGTTGAGGGCTCCCGCCACATTGAGTCGTCACCACTGGTGGGTCCGTCCTGCCAATCGGAAATGATGGTGATGTCGGCGACATTTTGTGCAAAATAAGATTCCATGAGGATGTCAGGCTTGACTAGTCCATGGCAGAATTTTGACACAAGATCAATTTAGTAAGGTGGACTTTGCAGCATTGACAGGGCTGGGTTTGCTATTGCCATTTCCGATGCATAGGCTAATGCAGTGATCGGTCCAGTTTCATTCCCTTTGACACACCTGGGTGATCCGTTGAGGCATTTAAAAATCACCGGCTTGCTGAGTCTACAGTCACATGTAAGTGAGACCAGGTAAGGTCAGCAGAGTTCCTTCCTTAAAAGGGCACAAATGAATCAGGTGAATTTTTACAACAATCGACAATGTAGTTAATTTTTAAATTCCAGATTATTGATTGAATTTAAGTCCCAACAGCTGAAATGATGGAATTTGAACCCATGTCCATGGAGCATTAGTCTGGACTCAGGATTGCTCATCCAGTATCACTAACACTTCACCATCGTCCCCGCTACACGTAACAAATTGGTTTTATGTTGGATTAAGTGTATCCAAACAGCGGGGTCAGTTGGCCGTTTGATCAAAGGTTGCATAACAAAAACTTGCTTAGAATTCAAATTGCCTTCCGTACCAGGTTACCCTAGAAACTTATTTACAGCAGGAGAGAGTCTGGATTTATGTGAAATACTATACAGTCTTTAGTGGAATTAGCATCAAACAACTCCAACCATCATTTGGTCTCATCCATCTGCAGATAGGAGCCCTCTCGACGCTACGTAATGCTTGAACTTTCAGAGCTTTCCTGACATTTGCCCGTTTATAATGCCGCTACCATTTACTGTTTCTCGTGGTTCGTGTGTTAAGAAACCCCAGATCGGGCACAGAAATGAAAGACCTGCGCTTGATTTCCTCTGCCCGGCTCTCCTGTCACGTGTGCAACAGCAACGGTGCAGACAAGGGGGAAAATGTGAGCAAGACAATTTCATGTAATAGGAACCGTACCACGCTTCATCATTGAGGCTCGATCGACAAAACAGCAGAGAAATTGGAACTGGAAAGAGCATACACTTCCACAAAAGGTTTTTCAGGAGCTAAACAGTGCACCACCCAACGTCAAAACTGCAAGTATATGAAGAAAGATTTTTAATTAAATACGACCATAAGAAATAGGATCAGGAGTGGGCCATTCAGCCTTCGAGCCTGCTCCACCATTTAATAAGATCTAACAATCACTGAGTCCACTTTCCTGTCTTATCTCCGGACACCTCAACTCCCCCACCGATTAAAAACCTCTCTGTCTCAGCCTTGAAAATATTCAAGAATTTGTCCTTCTAAATTTCCTGGGGGGGGGGGGGAGAGATGAAGAATTCCCAAGAATTAAAAAATCAAATGCATTTCAATTACATATTTACTACCCAACAAGCACGCGAAGGAGGAGGGGTGACCATTAAAACAGCAACTGGAAAAATTTCCAACGCTCTGGGATCAGCAACTAAGCAATCAAGGGTGGAAAAAAAAGTCACTAATATAAATAAACTAGTTCCATCACTGGGCTTCACAAAACAAGTGTTTACAAGAAGACTATTCATAGGAACTTCAACCTTGTGCAATGTGATATTTAAAATAGATTTATAACGGTTCTACTTGGCTTTAAACATCTCCTGTGGAAGGTGTTGACAAGAATCCCGATTCAAAACTTTAACTTCACTGTTCTCTCCACAACAGGCCGACCTGCTGAGCACTTCCGGCATTTCCGATGGTGTTGGGGTTTTTTTTTAGCTGCTCATTTCTGTTTGGGCGGCTGTGTAAACACAGCTTTGAAAACCTTGCAACTTCTGTTCTTAGAAATTCCGACCCGAGCAGAAAGCAGCCAAGTTAGACCGGAGCTGTATATATAGAATTGCTAAAAATAGTGGGACTGGCCACTTGCTGTGACAACGTTACACCAGCCAGAGTAACAGTACCTTCCGTGGAACCTTTACAGTGACCAGAAATATTCACCTGGAGTGACAGTGTGAAATTCTGTAGCCATACTCTTCAGCTGACTTTGCAAACAATTGGAAACTCTGCAACCATTCAAAAAAAGAGTTGGACTGAAAAAAAAGCATCTTTACAAGCAACTGCGCGGAATCTAATACACAGGCTGCGATGACTTCAAATAAACTTGAAATTCTTACGCAGAATCAAAATTAAAATATGACACTTCATTCCAATTCTGTATCAAGGCTCTTTGAAGTGGCGCAAATTGAAGATACCATGGTCCTCCGCAAAGGAGCCCATTTAAAAACCTGACAACCCACAAGTTGTTGTGATGTTTACACCAAACAATGCATCAAGACGACGTGACAGGACAAAACTAAAATGGTAATCATTTTAGATCAGATTTTTAAAAAAGTTTACGCCATTTTGTCAGATCTGGCAAATGGCTTAGGGTACGCATAGGCACGTGTACAAAGTAGTGCTCTGTATTGAAGTTATGGGCCGGATTTTCTGGCCCTGCCTCTCGTGTATTCATGGTATTCCTTGCGTCTCCTCACTAGAAGCCTACTAGAGGCACGGGGAGTCTAACATAGCAGCCTGGAGTGTTAACACCTCCTGTATAAAGCTCTTTGCTTATTTGAACCTCGGAGGCCTGCGGACCTGATTTTAAAACCACCACGTAAAAACGGGCAACGAGGCAGGCAAACAGCGTTTGTAGACAACTGAAAAAGACTCAAAATTGTCGCTACACGAAATTGGCAAAGGGTGGGCCAAACATCGGTCACATCAACCGGAGGAACGGAAAAATTACTGAAGAATCCAAAGAAAGCAACACAGGCTCTGCTCAAGAGGAACTCTGTAGTCGTGGGTAGCAAGCGTCCTGCAAAAACACATTTAGAGCTGGGGGTGTTGCAAAACACAAAAGTTAAACAGGCTCATTTTGGGGGGAAAAGGAAGCAAAATTGTGCGAAAAATGCTTGGCACACCATCCTTACATAGCGAAATAATGTAGGAGCTTTTGGTACCGTGAGCCGGTTTGATGAGAGTACAGAGCGATGGAGCTCATATACAGGAGAGTTTCGACTATTTTGTTCAAGCGAACAAGATAGCAGCAGGTATAAAAGTTATAGCATTCCGGAGTATAATAGGAGAGAAAACGTTTAACCTCCTGAGGAGTCTGGTACAACAAGAAAAGCCAGGGATGAAAACGCAAGATGAAAGAGGAAATATTGAAGGGCCCCTGTTCACCGAAACCATCGTCATCGCAGAAAGGTTCAGATTTCATAATTACATCCAAGAAGAATCAATTGCACAGTTTGTAGCTACCCTGAAAAGACTGGCCGAACACTGCAAATTCGGGGATGTGGTAAACGATACTATCTGAGATAGATTAGTTTGTGGTTTAAGGAGCAAATCTTCAAAAGTGGTTGTTAACCAAAAGCAACCTGACCTTAAAAGGAAGCTTTGGAAGTTGTTGTATCCATGGAATTAGCCACCGCAGAAGCTCAACAGCGGAGTTTGAGCACGAAAATCACACAATGTCGGCCGAAATTCAAACATAAACACAGAGTCAGACTTGCCAAAGGTGTGTAAAAACTGGGCACTCAGCAGCGGACTGTTGGCAAAAAGACACCATGTGCAGGAATTGCAGCAGAAAGGACTTCATTGAACATGTTTGTTGGAAAAAGAAACAGGCTTCAGGCAAAAGGCAAAAGCCAAATAAATCAAACGGGAAACGGAATAGTGTACATGGTACAAAAAGGACAGGAGAAGAAACTCGATTCACAGTCCGAAGCTGAACTGTCATTGAAGGTAATGGCTATTGCTGGTGATACAAGCAATTACTGGGTCACTCCATTACTGGGTGGTCAGCTGATGAAGATGGAGGTGGACATTGGGGCAGCAGTCTTGTTGATACCAGAACAGGTTAATCAAGAAAAACTCCAGTATATTGCTCTGAAACCCTCACAATATAGTGTTAAAACCTATACTGGAGGAGTGGTTCCATTGAGGGGCATTATTGTTGTTAACAGTGCAATTAAATGGACAGGTGGCAGATTTGTCCATGCACAGTCAAAATAAATTATCCGGCACTAATGGGAAGACGTTGGCTGGAAAAGATCAGATTAAATTGGGCCGAGGTAAATCTCGTGACAGATTCCGAATCAGGTTTACCCAAAATCTTGCAGAAACATTCCATTGTCTCCAACGGTGAGCTGGGAAGCACAAAGGGTCGCTCAGTAAAGCTGAAGAACAATGAAGGAAGTCAACAGAGATGCTTAAAAGCTAGGTCAGTGCCTCTATTACCTCTGAGGTAGAGGCAGAATGGGAACAGCTGGTCAGAAGGAGAGTCCTTAAACCTGTTAATGCAAGTGACTGGACTACATCGATCTTACCAGGGATGAAAAAAAAAATGGATCTGTACACATTTGTGGTGATTTTAAAGTCACTAATGCTGTACTGTGTCGAGAACAGCACTCTCTGCCCTTGATTGAAAACTTATTCGTTGGATAGACTAGATACTAAAAGTTCAGTAAAACTGACACCAGTCGAGCCCATCTTCAAATGAACGTGGCTCTAGATTCACAACAGTTCTTGACTGTTGACACACAAAGGGTTATTTTGATACAAAAGATGACCATTTGGCATCACTTCTGCACCAGCATTGTTCCAACGAGCTCTGGACCAAATCTTAAGCGAATTAGACGGAGTTACTTAGATGGCAGCTTAGTTACTGGAAAGAACGAGGAAGAACATCTACGCAATTGAGTTAACGCACTCAAGATTCGAGGGTTATGGATTAAGAGTCCGAAAGGGCAAATGTGAATTTTTCCGATCTTTGTGTCCCGTCATCGATGCCAACTAACTGCATAACTCTCCTTCGAAAGTCAAAGCCATTTCCCGGGAATCTGCACCTCAGAATGTGAACCAACTTCGACCTTTTCTTAGGTTTACTAAATTATTACGAAACACTAATCTGGCTACTATTCTAAATCTCTTACACTGTGTCAAAATAAAAAGTGGAAATGGGAGGGGATCAATGTGAGAAAGCATTTGTGCAAGCCAAAGAGGTGTTACTTACATGAGATGGTCTGACACATTTTGATCAAATTTTACCTCTGCAACTGGCATGTGACACATCACTTTATGGGGTTGCGGCAGTGATTTGCCATATAAAGAGAAGCTGACAGCCTTCACACTGACACTGAGAACCTTGATTAAGCCTAAAAACAATTACGCAGATATTGAATTTAGATCTAGGAATAATTTTTTGCGTTAAAATGCTTCTACTAATTCCTGTATGGGAGGAAATTCACTTTACTGATGAACTATCATCCACTAACAATGATCTTTGGAGCTCATACCAGGATTCTATCAATAACAGTGAGCAGGATGCAGAGGGGGGCATTGCTCCTGTCAGCACACATCTATCAAGTATCGTCAGTCAAACCTTCATGAGATCACAGATGGACTCTCCTGACTACCCTTACCCAAATAGTTCACCGATAAGAAGCAGCTCGTGTGGAAACATTTCCTGCTTCGAGCAAGTAGACCACAGGCCATGTTTTAAGAAGCGTACCAGAAATTATCCAGTACTGTCAGAGGTCGTGGACATGGTGCTGCGAGGAAAGACCTCGGGGAGCAAGCCCCGAGTTAAAGCCACATTCCACTTGACCACTTGAATTATCCGGATAGGCAAGCTGTCTCCTCTGGGGAATGAAAGTCACCATTCCACCACTACTAAGGAGACGGGGCTGAAATCAATTACACGATGGCCACCACCGTATTGGAAGGATGAAGGAGATAGTCAGAAGTCATTTCGGGTGGCCGGGGCTAGATGCCGAAATTGAGGAGAAGACGGGAATGTGACTTGTCTTGCGCAAAAGTGCAGAACGTGCCGCCATTAGCCCCGTTACACCCGTGGAAATGGCAAGATAACCTGGCGGCAGGTTAATTACGCCAGACTGCTTGAAGGGCGCATGTTTCTCATTCTAGTCGATGCTCACTTGAAATGGCCTGCAGTTGCCATCATGAAGACATCATCAGAGAAAACAATTGAGAGATTGGGTGAAACCTTCCACAGATTCGGTTACCCTGAGCAACTCATTAGCGATAATGGGCCGCAGGTCATTTTGCAGGAATTTGCAGACCACTTGGGGAATGGAATTCAAAACGTCTGATCCACTCCTTATCAGCCTGCTACAAATGGGCTGGCAGAACGTTTTGTACAGAGGATGAAACATTTGTTGAAGGCAACTAGAGAACAAGGTTCATTGTCGAAACACTTGAGTCAATTGCTGCTCAACGTACAGGAACACGGTGCACTCAACAACCCAGGTTTTTCCAGTGTTGCTAATGGTTAGACGTCAACTGAACACTGAATTCGATTTATTAAAACCATCCCAGACAAAAGAAAGAAAAACAACAGGATCAGGTCAAATGGTGGGAGAACAAGGTGACAGGTCATGTTTTTCACCAAGGTCAAGAAGTTCTGACAACGCACAAGTGAAAAGTGGACACTGCCACCATTTTAGCACAGACAGAACCGGTCTCCTGCGCTGTGCAAACCCGAGATGATATAATATGGAGGAAACATACAGATTAACATTTGGCGACAAGAACCAATCCGTCAGAGACAGGACTGACAGGAGTCCAAATCCAGCTGTGCCAAGGGACAATCCGGACCTTCCGGAGAACCCGACACTATCTGAACCAATTGGGGAAAGCAGTACCTCAGTTGAGAACCAGACACCGAGTCCACCTCAGAACACTATGCCGACTCTGGTTAAGGTGACCACAGACGGCGTACAAACTAAGCCAAAGACACTAGAGGTTTCAGCAAGCACCAAAAGACAATCGAGGTTCACCCACAATCACACTGAGAATGATGACCTCCGAAGCGCCGGGTGCATTGACTCTTGCTGCTGATTGATTGTTTATTGTATCAGGAGCCTTTGATTTAAAAAGGGGGAGACAAATGTTGTGCATTCTTGGTATTTCCTCACGAGCAACCTTGCAGTTGAGCAGGGGCACTGGAGACCGATCACGCTACGTCATCGCGGCCCTTTACCCAGGCAAATGGGAAGTCTAACACAGCCTGTTGTATTACCATCTCCTGGATAGACTTTTTCCATTTGTTTGAACCTTTGAGGTCTGATGGCTTCATTGAAAGACCACCACACTGCCAAAAGGTCAATGGACCTCTGGCTGGCCTGCTGCATCTCCAGCAGCAGGTCCCACCACGGCAGGGTCAGCAAACTCAGTCATCATCTTCTCTGGGAGGCTCTTGTAGTAATAGGGTGTTGGGAATGTAAGGGTTACTGCAGGGCTGAAGAAACAGTACTGCCCACATTGTGATGTAGAGCGTCACATGGGAGTAGCAGAATGTAGTAATGAGACTGGTAGAGGTTGGCATGAAGCTAGCACCTAGTCCATAATTGTCTGCTGTTTATACATATAAATGGATACAGTTATGTGTTACTAATAAAGTTATTGTTCAACCACAAGCTTCTAGAACTTCGTACAACTGACTTTTGCAGACCAAGTGTTGAACTTAACTTTCATATATCCAAATAGAAACACTGCCTTCAACAGATATTACTACAAGCTGATAATGCTTATTATGCAAGTGAGATAGATATTTTCAGGTACAATCTATTAGTAACAATGTCCAAATACAGGTTCCACACTTTCACCCAACTAGGAGAGTTTTAACTTCCATTCCGCTCCATTCCCCTTCGTTCAGGTCCAAAGCACGAAGAGGTTTTTGGCCACCATGGGCTTCGTCCAGGATTACGCTTGGCAAAGTACTGCAGTGGTTTGCTGTTGACTTCTGCAACATGGCGAACCAGGAAATTCTCCCACTCTTACTGTCTGCCATCAGGCATATTGGGAAGTATTTGTAGGCTGATGATCAACCACATTAAGAGCCCACCTTCCATGGCCATCAAGTTCTCAAGCGAGACTTGAACCTTCTGGGTAGGGATGCTACGAGGGGTAGTTCTATTAGCCGGGTATATAAGCAAGCTAGAATTACCACCAGGCATTTCCCCAGAAGTGGCGAAAGGAAAGAATAAACTCTCAGGTACACCAAAAAACAAACGACTACAGATACAAAAACAGAACAGAAATCTCAGCAGGTCTGGCAGCATCTATGGAGGAGAGCGAGAACAGAGCTAGCTTTTTGTGTTCGTATGATTCTTCTTCAGCGATGCTACCAGACCCGCTGCGTTTTTGCAACATTTTCTGTTTTAGCTTCAGCTTCCAACATCCACACTATTTTGCTTTTAAACTACTGCAGATGGTGGAAATGGAATGTCAGCTTTTATTACCCAGTGGTACGGTGCCCAGACCAGACCCTACTATGTATTAGGACACCGGACGACCCACACACACATCTGCGTGGGGTTCCTCCGGGTGCTCCGGTTTCCTCCCACAGTCCAAAGATGTGCAGGTTTAGGTGGATAGGCCGTGCTAAATTGCCCTTAGTCTCTGAAAGATGGGGTGGGGTTACTGGGTTACGGGGTGGAGGTGTGGACCTTGGGTGGGGTGCTCTTTCCAAGAACCGGTGCATACTCGATGGGCCTAATGGCCTCCTTCTGCACTGTAAATTCTATGATAATCTTCATTGTCACAAGTAGGCTTACATTAACACTGGAATGAAGTTCCTGTGAAAAGCCCATAGTCGCCACACTCCGGCACCTGTTCGGGTACACAGAGGGAGAATTAAGAATGTCCAATTCACCTAACAAGCACGTCTTTCGGGATTTGTGGGAGGAAACCCACGCTGACACGGGGAGAACGTGCAGCTCTGCACAGACAGTGACCCAAGTCGGGAATCGAACCCTGGAGCTGTGAAACAGCTGTGCTACCGTGCCACCCATCTAATGGCATCTAACGTCACATCAATTTGAAACATCTTGTCTTAATATTACCACATTTCAATATGACGCCCAAGTAGAAAGTGAGAAATGGAAATGTTGGATAAGTGAAGGAGAAGGGAAGTGAGTGAGTGCAAGTTTTTCATCAGCATAAATCAGGATAAAATACAATGCTTGCAAGCAACATTAAGTCTACTCAATCACAAATTTAGTCCACAAGATGAAGAATGGCAGAGGATGTATAATCAAAAAGGAACAATGAAACAAATCTTTTTTGATCAGAGAATTGTAACCGCGCAGGAGGCGCCCATTTGGTCAATCGTGTCTGCACTGGTACTTGGAATGTGCAATTATCGAGTACCATTCGCCCCTTAACACTCTCCCTTTTCAAATAACAGCCTAAAACACCTCAATTTGACCTGTCTCCACCACACTCGAGGCAGTTCATCCCAGACCTTTACCACTCTGTGCATTAAAAAGTTTTCCTCATATCGCTTTTGCTTCCCTTACCAATTATCTTAAATGTGTGCTCTCTCGTTCTCGCCTTTCACATGGGAACCATTTCTCCCCGTCTACTTTGTTCAGACCTCTCATAATAAAAGTGCAGCTTTATTTAACAAAGAAACAAGAGTAATTTGGAAAACCTGGCCGGGATTTCGGAATGCAAACAGCCAAGGAAAAGCATAATTCTGAGAGAAGGTTTTAAGAGTGTGCTTTCGGGAATGGATGTTTTGAAAAGCTCACATGACAATCACCTGGGGGGACTCAGAGGATAAAACCACAGTCACTAACTTGTGGAGTGCACGTATTTGACCATAGTCATCTTGTGTGCTTAAAAGGGACTGTGTGTAAATGAGGCCATTGTAGATTAAGATATACTTTACAATCAGTGTTAATAGGGAAAGCTCTCTGCAATTGTCAAACTAAGGGGTGGAGTAAAGGCATATTGAAAATGAAAAATGAAAATCGCTTATTGTCACGAGTAGGCTTCAATTAAGTTAGTGAAAAGCCCCTAGTCGCCACATTCTGGCGCCTGTCCGGGGAGGCTGGTATGGGAATCGAACAGTGCTGCTGGCCTGCTTGGTCTGCTTTCAAAGCCAGCGATTTAGCCAAGTGAGCTAAACCAGCCCCGAAACCATTGCTTCGTAATCCAATTTTTTCATGCTTAATAAATGTTTTTATCTTTTTGTTAAAATGAATTAGTGGCCCATTGGCTCCGTTCCTCCATGTTTTATTTTTACGGTCTTTTGAGCCAGGGATCTATTCTGGGATCTTCCCATCAATTATATCAATCGGGATCGTAAGAGTATGTTTTAATAATTGCTCCCTCAACCTGCCCTGCCACTTCCAATGAATTATGCACGTATACAAACATGTCCCTCTGCTCCAGCACCGCCTTTAGAACTGTGCCTTTAATTGTCTCTCCCATGTTCATCCTACCAAAACAAATTATTTCACATTTCTCCACATTGAATTCTATCTGCCACCTGTCTGCCCATTCCGCCAAACTTCCTATGTCCCTTTGAAGCTCGACACGTTCCTCTTCACAGCTCATAATGCTCCCAGGTTTCTTAGCATCAGCAAATGTTGAAGTTGTGCCCTATGCACCAAGATCTGTGCTTGAAAAAAATATCATGTAGAGTGAAGTCCCAACATTGACCCCGGGGAACTCCATCACAAATCTCTTTGAGCCTGAAAAACATCCATTCATCACTACTTCTGTCACTCAGCCAATTTCATATCCATGTTGCCTTTCTCCATTTTATTCCATGTGCTGTAATGTTGCTCACAGGTTAATCATGCAGCACTGTGTTAAATGCCCTTTGGAAGTCCAAATAAACCACATTAGCAGCATTGCCTTGATTAACTGTTTCTGTTATCCCTTTGGATGGTACAGTGGTTAGCACTGCTGCCCCACAGCTCCAGGGACCCGGGTTCGATTCCGGCCTCGGGTGACTGTGTGGGGAGTTTGCACTTTCACCTCTTGTCCACGCGGGTTTCCTCCGGGTGCTCCAGTTTCCTCCCACAGTCCAAGGATGTGCTGGTTAGGTGGACTGGCCATGCGAAATCACCCCTCAAGTGTCCAAAAAAAGATGTGTTGGTTAGGTTAATGGGTTACAGAGCTAGGGCAGGGGGAGTGGGCCTAGGTTAGGGTGCTCTTTCAGAGGGTTGGTGCTCTCGATGGGCCGAATGGCCTCCCTCTGCACTGTAGGGATTCTATGATGATTCTACGATGAAAAAACTTGAGCAAGATAGTCAAACAGGAATTCCCCTTAAGAATCCATGCTGACCTTCCTTCATTATCCTCCATTTGTGCATGCAATGATTAATTTTGTCCCAAATGTTTTTCTATAAGTTTGCCCACCACTGATGTTAAAGACTGGTGTGTAGTTGCTGGGGTTATCGTTACAACCTTTATCAACACTGCAACGTTTGAAATTCCCATGCCCTCTGGCAGGAGGGTCAAAGGAGGACTGAAAAATTATGGCCAGTCCAAGTAGCCGCTCTCAAGGGTGAAAATTTAAGTTGGATTTGGCTCCGCTCGTATCAAGTTCCATTCACACGTGTTCGTGGCCCCTAGTCCTGCAATCAACTGATTTGAAAATTCTCATCTTGGTTTTCAAACTCCTCCAATGGCCTTGCCCCCTCCTCGTGTCCAACATCCTCCAGATCGACAACCCAGTGAGATCTCACCTCTCCTTCAAATCAGACCTCTTCCACATTTGTGTCCATGCCCAGAGCTCCAAAAGCTCCTTGAACTACGTCGGAGCTAGCTTTCCTGTCCTAATACCTGTGTCTTATAGTGTCAATGTTTTGTTTGATAACACTCCTGGAAGTGCCTTGGGATGGTGCAGTACATTAAAAGAGTTAGCTAAATGCAATCATTGTTGATTATCGATGCTCCAGATTAGGGGATGGAGCAATGATAAAAGCCACTTTGGGATTAATGAAATATACGGCCATGATTCATCAAAATTCAGTGTTGCAAGGAAGCTTTGTATGCAAGGCAGTAAACAGTCTGCTCTGCAATCTAACACACACATCTCGTCTATCGTGCAAGAAACTTTCATTTTGGTGCCCCCCCCCCCCCCCCCCCCCACCCCTTTAAGATTCTGTGGGTTACAAGGAGGAAGCCACATAAAAACATCCTTTAACCCTGTGCAATCTTCTATCATGGTATTGGCCCAACCTCTCAAGATTCTGAAGGACTAGCCCAACTACAGACCAAAAGTCAAGGAAACAAACCCATAGTTTCTTCCAAACAGGGGATAAACCAAACTGAAATGCAATATTTCCACCTTTGTTCTTCCACTGGAATAGAACATAGAACAGTACAGCACAGTACAGGCCCTTCGGCCCACGACCATTTATCCTAATCTAAGATCAACCTAACCTACACCCCTTCAATTTACTGCTGTCCATGTGCCTGTCCAAGAGTCACCTGCCTTTAAACATTTCATTGATTGCCGCAACAGCACAACGCGATATCGGTTGTCATTCTTACAATCTTCAATGCCACTATTAGCAGCCATTTGTTCAGCTTTATATAAAGTTATATCTAATAGAATATGACAACTCTCTGCCCAGTGGGAAAGGAAAAGAAAACCCTAATGAGCCCTGAAGAGGCTTGCTAATTTTTAAAAATTTGTCTTTCAGATTTACAATCAAATTTGAAATTTAATAAGCTGTTTATGACTTCTGCTCTGTCTGTGCCGGCATCACAGACTAAAATCCGGATTGCCCCAACATTTTTTTTAAAATTCTGAATGTGGATAGCAATGTGATAATGGCCAGACCATCTGCTTGTGCGATGTTGTTGATTGAGGGGTAGATGTTGGCCAGGACACCTTGGATAGCACCCCTTGCACTTCTTCACAATAGTGCCACTGTATCAGTCACATCCACCTGAAAAAGGCTAATGGACCTCTGGTGGTGCAATGACCCCCTCGGTACTGCACTGAAATGCCAGCCTTCATTTTTACGAGCTCAAACCCTGAAGCGGGACTTGAACGCTGAACTTGTGGTTCAGAAGTGGTGGTGTGGTTGGGGGGTGGGGGGGGGGGGGGGGGGGGGGGGGGGGGGGGGGGAATGGAGGTGGTTCAAAATAATACACCCTTTCAAAATCCTGTTTCTGTTATTCTTCTCATCCCTCCATACCCAAAGCACAGACAAAATAGTTTGAAAGAACCAACTTGTTTTGATTAGTAACCAAAATCCCTTTAAACATAATATAGCCATCAACCACATTAAAACCAGGTCTTCCAGCTGGTATCTTCTAAAGTGATCCCGAGAAAACCAAGAGATCATCAAAATTTCTGTTGCTTGTATATTTGTTACACTTGTTAGCAAATTACTAATTTTGGCGCACCTAAAACATTTCTTTCTGCAGTCATGATGGATTTCCCCCCAACTTGCTGAGTTAAATCAAGGTCAGCACGGCAACCCAATGGTTAGCATTGCTGCCTTACGGCGCCGAGGTCCCAGGTTCGATCCCGGCCCTGGGTCACTGTCCGTGTGGAGTTTGCACATTCTCCCCGTGTTTGCGTGGATTTCACTCCACAATCCAAAGATGTGCAGGGTAGGCGGATTGGCCACGCTAAATTGGATTGGATTGGATTTGTTTATTGTCACGTGTACCGAGGTACAGTGAAAAGTATTTTTCTGCGAGCACCTCAACAGATCATTAAGTGCATGGGAAGAAAAGGGAATAAAAGAAAATACATAATAGGGCAACACAAGGTATACAATGCAACTACAAAAGCACCGGCATAGGATGAAGCATACAGGGGTGTCGTGTTAATGAGGTCAGTCCATAAGAGGGTAATTTAGGAGTCTGGTAAAAGCGGGGAAGAAGCTGTTTTTGAGTCTGTTTATGCGTGTTCTCAGACTTGTGTATCTCCTACCCGATGGAAGAAGTTGGAAGAGTGAGTAAGCCGAGTGGGCGGGGTCTTTGATTATGCTGCCCGCTTTCCCCAGGCAGCGGGAGGTCTAGATAGAGTCAATGGACGGGAGGTAGGTTCGTGTGATGGACTGGGCAGTGTTCACGACTCTCTGTAATTTCTTGTGATCCTGGGTCGAGCAGTTGCCATACCAGGCTGTGATGGAGACAGATAGGATGCTTTCTATAGTGCATCTATAAAAGTTGGTAAGAGTTAATTTGGACATGCCGAATTTCCTTAGTTTCCTGAGGAAGTATAGGCGCTGTTGTGCTTTCTTGGTGGTAGCGTCGATGTGGGTAGACCAGGACAGAATTTTGGAGATGTGCACCCCTAGGAATTTGAAACTGCTAACCATCTCCACCTCAGCCCCGTTGATGATGGCAGGGGTGTGTACAGTACTTTGCTTCCTGAAGTCGATGACCAGTTCTTTAGTTTGCTGGCATTGAGGGAGAGATTGTTGTTGCTGCACCACTCCACTAGGTTCTCTATCTCCCTCCTGTATTCTGACTCGTCGTTATTCGAGATCCAGCCCACTATGGTCGTATCGTCAGCAAACTTGTAGATGGGACCAAATTTTGCCACGACGTCGTGTGTGTACAGGGAGTGGAGTAGGGGGCTAAGTACGCAGCCTTGCGGGGCCCCGGTATTGAGGATTATTGTGGAGGAGGTGTTGTTGTTCACTGACTGATTGTGGTCTGTTGGCCAGAAAATCGAGGATCTAGTTGCAGAGTGGGGAGCCAAGTCCTAGGTTTGGGAGCTTTGATATGAGCTTGGCTGGGATTATGGTGTTGAAGGTGGATCTGTAGTCAATAAATAAGAGTCCGATGTAGGAGTCCTTGTTGTCGAGATGCTCTAGGGAGGAGTGTATAGTCAGGGAAACGGCGTCTGCTGTGGACCGGTTGCGCCGGTATGCGAATTGCAGTGGATCAAAGCGTTCTTGGAGGATGGAGGTGATGCGCTTCATGATCAACCTCTCGAAGCTCTTCTTTACGACCGAAGTTAGAGCCACCGGGCGGTAGTCATTGAGGCACGTTGCCTGGTTCTTCTTTGGCACCGGTATGATGGTGGTCTTCTTGAAGCAGGTGGGGACCTCGGAGTGGAGCAGGGACAGGTTAAAGATGTCCGTGAACACCTCTTAGCTGAAAAAGGTGTCAGCCCACCACCATCTTCTCAAGGACAATTAGGGATGGGCAATAAATTCTGTTCATTCAGTGAAGCCCACTTGAACGTAAGTGTCACAGTGAATCTGGCATTTCCTTTTCGGGTTTCCACTGCATTACACTGGGAACTAAGTCCCGGGAGACAGGGAGATCTCAATTTTAGATCAATGAAACGCACTTGATTTGTGCCTGCAGCAATATTATACGTCGATACGCAAGTTTAGACAAAAGATTTTGCCACGTAAAACAAAGGGAAGGATAAATGAGAACTTTTCAAAGTCTGAGTTGCTTTCTCTGAAGTTTTGAAAGTGCCTAATTATATCTCAGCGAAAATGTTTTGGCTCAATCATAAAATTTACAGTGCAGGAGTCGTCCATTCGGCCCATCGAGTCTGCACCGGCCCTTGGAAAGAACACCGTACCCAAGCCTCTGCCCTACCCCCGTAACCCAACCTGAACTTTTTATTTTTAGAGTACCCAATTAATTTTTTCCAATTAAGGGGTAATTTAGCATGGCCAATTCACCTACACTGCACATCTTTGGGAAACCCACGCAAACATGGGTAGAATGTGCAAACTCCACACGGACAGTGACCCAGAGCCGGGATCGAACCTGGGACCTTGGCGCCGTGAGGCAGCAGGGCTAACCCACTGCGCCACCGTGCTGCCCAGTCCAACCTGAACTTTTGGACACAAAGGGCAATTTAGCGTGGTCAATCCACCTAGTCCGCACATCTTTGGTCTGTGGGAGGAAACCGGAGCAGCCGGAAGAAACCCACAAAGACACAGGGAGAACGTGCAAACTCCACACAGTCACCCGAGGCCGGACCCTGGAGCTGTGAGGCAGCAGTGCTAACCACTGTGCCACCATGCCGCCCTGTTTCAATGTAAATTTAAAAAGCAAGCTCACATCACTGATGCTCCAGAAAAAATAAGTTAAAGTGAAGTTATCTACTTTCATTCTTTCCACCCCTCCCAACCAACCTAGTCCTGGGCCAGGACCTGTAACATTAGAGCTTGCCATTCTCATCAAAGGTCAATCGAATTGCTAATCTATTTTTTACAAACAAACGCTGATCGACATGTTGTGCATTTCCTTCCTTTTATTACAGGACATTCAAGCAGATATTAAAACTGATTTGTAGAACGCTTGGGTAAGCTAGCCATCCTGTATTTTGCATTATACGCCCACGGGCTGGGTTTTTGGCAGGATTGTGGTCAGCATCATTTCATCAATTAGCGATCGACCATTTAAATTACAGCTCATTTAATATTATCTAACTCCTACGCGCAGGAGGGGTGGGACCCTGAAACATCGCAAATGTCAAATGTATCCAGAATTTAATGGGAGCAATGAAGTTGGACCAGGCAGATCCTGGACAGGTATATCATCAAATTAAACTCAGAATGTTGGTGACAGGCAGATCATATATAGGCTTTAAGCCTTCGGTCCACGTCATGCACTTTAAATGCTCAGGCAGGAAAAACAGGCAGATGGGGCAATGCATCACTTGAAAAACAGCACTTCCAACAAAGCAGCACTACCTCAGGATTGTAGAGACGTGGACAGCCTCGGTTGTACACTCGCATTCTGGCCTGAGATTTGAACCCACAGCCTTTTAATTTGGAGGCAAGAGGCTAAACAAAGACCGATCATTCTAAAAGAAAAATTCCCATTACCTGAAAATTAAACTGCACACGTGCCAGGTGGCAATTGACTGTCATTAACTTATGTGCTGTTTCAATGACTTTCAGGAAAGGTGGCATTTAATCAATTATTTAATGCTTAAGGATATGTATTTTCTATGTTAAAGTAGCTATATTGGTTTTGTTGCAGCATTGAACAATGCATTGAGAATATGATCAGCACCAACTCTCACAGATGGCTTCCAGTGGTAAACCAGTCAAGCTTTATGACACGAGGCAATTTTTAACCCCATCAGGTTGACCAGAAAGTGATCCACAGAGACACGACTGAAGATTGTTGAGCGTGCTCCGATCATAATGATTGGGAAGAATAATTGTGGTGGCATCGTCCTAAAGTAGATGCTTTGGAAGATGTTTTTTCCAGAACCCAGAATATATACATTTTATGGTGCAACATAAAATGTATATATTCTGGGTGCAACATGCAATAGCTATTTGCCCTGCAGGCGAAAGGTTTGCACTATTGGAATGTTTTTCCCCAAAGTGTCTGAATTCTCTGGTTGGTCACCTACAGAAGTAGTTTAGTGATAAACAATAGAGTGGAAACACTGCGGAAATGTACAACACAGTCGGCACATGGGATGCTGGAAAAAGACCTTCTTGGTTTGATGGGACAGTCAGTTGCCAAATCCTTTTGTATCTATAAAGCCTCCTTTCGGGAATCCTCAACATGTGAGTCCGCTATTCTACACGTAGCAGAATGTTCAAACTCAGACCACATTAAAAATACAAACTTAGTTTACACACACGCACACAGAACCTACCTTCGACGGGAGAAGTTTTTAATCTTCTACAGATATCTTGAACGTCACCATAAGTTTCATGTATTTTATTGACTGCTTCACCAGATCGCAGTTCCATAAGGGTACGCAGATCCCCGACGGTGATGCCAAACTCGCCCTCATGATTGCCCTCCGCAACAGAGTTGCCAGGATGGTGGCTTGTTGTGTTGCTAGTCATTTTTCCCCCTTGGAAATGAAAAAGTTTGCAGCTAAAAGTTGGAAGGATCCACACCAGACACTGGTACACGGCAGTCCTACTGGCAGGGCCGGCGGGTGTCTGCAAATTCCAAATTGGTTTTGAACTCTCGTGGCAGTGATGCAAACATCAGCAAGAATCCAACTTCTCCAGGTCAAGGTGTCGTGAGGAAGTGCATACTACTGTAGCAGCAGCCTAGCACCCACAGCTTAACCTCTGCTCTTGCATCTCTTGCAGCCAGCAAGCCGCTGAGAAAGTCTGAAAGAGAAGGGGAAAACGTGTTACCAGACGATTGACTGATACTCGACACACAACTTTAAAAAAAACGCAAACAACTTTTACAAACCAAAGTGAGCTTAACCAAGAATTTCACACTTGTGGTGCAATGCATAGAAAGTTTTGGAACTTCAAAATAACACTTCACATCACTGCTCACCGTTCCCATGGTCTAAAACATTCTTAGTTCTGACTTCGAAAAAAATGTTAATTCAATGAAAGATAAAACGCGGAAGTCAAACATTTGAAAACAAATAATATTAACATACCTTACTTCAAGATATAAAACTATGCAAACCTATAATGCCCGACGTGGGTCAGAATATCAATATTTCTGCCACAAACAATTGTACTACAAGTCACGTATCCTTCATCCAAAACCCTTGGGACTGATGATGTTTTGGTATGCAGATATTTTCAGATCTACCATATATAAAGTTAAGCCTACTCACATTACAATAGCATATGTCTAGGCTAGCTATGGTCTACAAATGTCGATTGTTTCTCCATTTCCCAACTCTCCAACACCCGGACTTCTTACCGGCTAGCACTTATTACACCCGCAATATGAGATTACGTTGCTTTGTTAACATAAAAATTAACTGCATGGCCGTTCAAAAAAAGGTGCTCTTTTTGGATGCGTTCGTTTTTCAGATGTACGATTAAAGGGTGTTCAACCTGCGCCAGTTTCACCACTGGTACTGCTGTCAACCGCTCTCCGTCAGCCCTCCACTCCCCAATAAACTGCATCTTTCGGATATTAATGCCTGAAGCATTGTATACATGTACAAGCAAATATGGTCCTCCAGTGCATCATGGAGGCAAATTTGAGATCTTAAATTATACATGCTCACCAATGAAGAGCTATACAAAAACCACACGTTCGAAGCTTAATGATTCAATAATCAAAATACCACTACTTTTACTACAACCTTTTACTGCGAACCTTCCAGCTTGGCCTTCTACTTCAAACACGGGGCTGTATGGAATGTCCATGCATGGAGCAGCACGGTAGCATTGTGGATAGCACAATCGCTTCACAGCTCCAGGGTCCCAGGTTTGATTCCGGCTTGGGTCACTGTCTGTGCGGAGTCGGCACATCCTCCCCGTGTGTGCGTGGGTTTCCTCCGGGTGCTCCGGTTTCCTCCCACAGTCGAAAGATGTGCGGGTTAGGTGGATTGCCATGATAAACTGCCCTTAGTGTTGGGTGGGGTTACTGGGTTATGGGGATAGGGTGGAGGTGTTAACCTTGGGTAGGGTGCTCTTTCCAGGAGCTCGATTGGGCTGAATGGCCTCCTTCTGCACTGTAAATTCTATGTAAAAAATACAAGTAGAATCATAACACTTCAGCTCCAACCCACTCAGCAACCTCAGGGCACTCCCTCTATTAAGTAGCATCTCTCTGGTTAATGAAAACTTTATATCCTGTTTCAGCTCACTGACAAACACAGCCCTACCCAACGGTACCATTCCCTCCACCCCTCAAAAGCCCCAAGTTTATTATTTTTGATCGTTGTCCATTAAACCTCAGTTACTTCAAAATAAATAAATGAACAGTTTCTTTAAATGCGTGTAACGGCAAGTGCAATGAGGCACCGTATGTAATGCGCCAAAAGAAACTCATCTGTATTGCACCGCAGGTAATGTGAAATTTGAATTGTTGGACTTCCAGTGACGTCATGCAAGGGCGAAACGCACGGAAAGTGGCTCCCGGCTGGGTCTTTGTTTTTGATCCCATTTGCCCATCTTTTTGGGGATGTTGATGACCACACGCCGGCATGGGGTTAGAGAACGGTTCCTCGACGCAGTCACGTCGAAAATATTGTCAAAGAAGCCCAACTCGAAGAAAGCTCAGGAGCGTAGCCTGCCGAAGGTAGGTGAAGGATGGAAGATGGCCACCGCGCCCATTACTTTAGACCCGTTGGTTGTCGTGATGGGGCAGGAGCTGGAGAAATTCGGCACACAAATGGATCGGTAGTTTGAGCGGCTGGGCAAGGAGATAAAAGAATCCTTTAAGGGAACTGTCAAGGAGGCTTTGGGCCCGATTCAACAGCAGCTAGTGATTAAGGCGCAGGGTGAGACTTTGAAGGGTGTGGAGGAGGCCCCGTCACAGCAAGAGGATCAGCTTGCTTCGTTGGAGGGCGAGTTGCTGATCGTGCCAGAGGCTGAAGGTGGAGGATCTGGAAAACAGGTCAAGGCTGTTGGGGCTGCCGGACGGATTGGAGGGTGTGAAGCCGGCCCAGTATTTCACGGAAATGTTTTCTCAGTTGGCGGGCGGGATGAGGTGTTGTCCCCTTTGGAATTGCACAGAGCTCACCGGGTGCACAGGCAAAATCCAAGGCTGAATGAGCCGCCGCAGGCGTTGATTATCCGTTTTCACAACTACCAACGGAAGGAGCGGGTCTTGGGAGTGGCCGAGGAGGATCCAGAATATCGACTGGGACGGGCATATTGTGCGGATATATCAGGACATTGGGACTGAGCTGACGCAGAGGAAAGTGGCCTTCGACAAGGCGGAGGCAGTTTTCGAAGATAAGGGCAGCGATTAAAGGATAATTATTTCTATATGCCGGAGCGGACAGAGGCCTTCGTCAGGGAGAAGTTGGAGCCGTTGGGAATGGGACTATTTGGGACTCTGTATGAAGGGGGGGATGCTCGTGTTCTGTACTTTGCCCTTTGTGAGTTGTGTTTTTGACCTATGTTGTGGGGGGGAGGGGGGGGGGTGGTTGGATAACGTTAAAGGGATGGTCTCTGTGTTTTGGAGGTGAAAGGGATGATGGTGGGGTTTGGGCATGCTGTTGGGGAGTTGGGGGTAGAAGGGACGGGGTGGTAGTTCTTTTTGAGGTGATATTGGAGGAGGGCCTTGGCTGAGGGTCACTGTGCTGGCGATGGGGAGAAGGATGGCTAGTGAATGGGAATGGAGTGGGGGGGGGGGGCGTTACAATGGGCTTATCTGTTTGTGTGGTGGGGAATGGGGGTGGGGGGCTGTGGTCTGTTGGGACTGTTACAATGGGCTTATCTGTTTGTGTGGTGGGGAATGGGGGTGGGGGGGCTGTGGTCTGTTGGGACTGTTACAATGGGCTTATCTGTTTGTGTGGTGGGGAATGGGGGTGGGGGGGGGCTGTGGTCTGTTGGGACTGTTACAATGGGCTTATCTGTTTGTGTGGTGGGAATGGGGGTGGGGGGGGGGGGCTGTGGTCTGTTGGGACTGTTACAATGGGCTTATCTGTTTGTGTGGTGGGGAATGGGGGTGGGGGGTGATTTGGCCGGCAGGCAGTCTGCGGGCCTGGCGGGGGAGGCGAGTGCTGACAGTGTCTAAAGGTTTTCCTATGTCGCAACTTTGGGGTGGTAGTGGGCTGGGCACCCATCTTAACCGGACCTGGGATCCGGGAATTTGGGCAGGAACGTTAACTCAATGGTGCTGATGGGTGACCCGAGGGGGAGGGAGGGAGGGAGAGGGGGGGGGGGGGGGGGGGGTGTGAGAGGCCCTCGATAAGGTTGATCACCTGGAACGTGGGCAATGGTGTTTTCCCCATTTGAAAGATTTGATGTGGTGTTCCTGCGAGAGATTGCTCTTCAGCCACGGAAGCAGATCAGGATGTGGAAGGCTTGGGTGAGCCAGGTTTTTTCCACATGGGTGGCTTGACAATGGGTCGAGGTGGAGGGGAGGGTGAGGGTGAGGGTGGCGGTTTTAGTTAGCAAGAAGGTTCGTTTTCAGGCGGGGATGATGGTGGCGGACCGGGAGGATGGTAATGTGATGGTTACAGGTGCACTGGGGGGAGGCAGCGGTGCTAGTGAACATGTATGCCCCAAACTGGGACGATATTAAGTTTATTGAATGGTTGTTGGCTGCCATACTGGAGTTGGATACATACCAGCTGATATGTACCCAAAGTTACACCGTTCCAGGCCAAGGTCGCTGCTTATTTCGGGGGTTGCGTTGCGAAGCTGCTGACTGCATTTATGGACAAGGCAGGAGGGGGGGGGGGGATCTGTGGCAGTTTGTGAACCGGGAGGGGGTTGGATGTGGATTCAGAGGGCCAAAGGGGACTATGCGGCAGGGAATGATAACGAGACAGTCTCGCCCTCCACGTGGTGGGAGGCATTAAAGGCGATGACCAGGGGCGAGGTCATTTCGCATAAGGTTCAAATGGATAAGGAGTCCAGGCAGGAGTGCCAGGAGCTGGTGGGTGCGATTTTGGTGGTGGATAGGGAGTATGCGAGTGATCTAATGCCAGAGCTTCAGGAACTGCAGGAAAAAGCTGCAAATGCAGTTTGACCTGTTCTCCACGGGCCGGGTGTTGAATCAAGTAAAGGGGGCAGTGCACGAGTACGGGGAGAAGGCTAGTCAGCTTTGTGTCCATCAGTTGAGGCAGGAAGAAGCTGCTAGAGAAATGGTGTCTTCCCCAGAAAAGATCAATGGGGTGTTTTGGTCCTTCTACGAGGAGCTTTATAAGTCAGAGCTGCCGGAAGATGGACAGGGGACGTTAGGGTTTTTAAGAGGGGTTGGAGTTTCCTCAGGTGGAGGAGTTAAGGGAAGAATTGAAGGCACCGTTGGGGTTGGAGGAGGTGCGTACGAAAATGCAGGCTGGGAAGGTGTCGGGGCCAGGTGGGCTCCCAGTAGAATTTCATAACATGTTTGTGGATCAATTGGCTCCATTGGTGTTGAAGGTTTTAATGATTCACTGACACGAGGTTCCCTTCTGGATACTTTGGGGCAGGTTTCTATCATGCTCCTTCTAAAGAAGGATAAGGATCCCACAGAGTGCAGGTCGTATCCGCCAATTTCTCTGCTTAATGTGGATGCAAAACTCCTAGTGAAGGTGTTGACATTAAGACTGGAGCAGTGTCTTGAGGTTGTCGGCGAGGGCCAGACCGGCTTTGTAAAGGGCAGGAAGCTGCTGTCTAATGTGAAGCAGCTACTTAATGTGGTTCTTGCTCCGGTGCTGGGGCCAGAACCAGAGATACTTGTGTCATTAGATGCAGAAAAGGCCTTTGATAGGGTTTCATAGATTTACAGTGCAGAAGGAGACCATTCAGCCCATCGAGTCTGCCCTTGGAATGAGCTCCCTACTTAAGGCCACGCCACCCTTTCCCCGTCACCCAGTAAACCCATCCAACGTTTTTAGACACTATGGGCAATTTAGCATGGCCAATCTGCCTAACCTACACTCCTTTGGATTGTGGGAAGAAACCGGAGCACCCAGAGGAAACCCACGCAGACACGGGGAGAACGTGCAGGCTCTGCACGGACAGTGACAGAAGGCCGGGAGTCAAACCTGGGTCCCTCGCGCTGTGAAGCAACAGTGCTAACCACTGTGAGAGGGAACCAGAGCATCCAGAGGTGAATGGGATTACTTGTTTACAGTTCTGGGAAAGTTTGGATTTGGACTTGGGTACAACTGCTGTACGCGGCACCGTCAGCTAATGTGCAAACTAACACCAAGAGTTCGGGGCCCTCTAGGTTGTATAGAGGGACTATGTCTCCATTATTGTTCGTGTTGGTGATTGAGCCATTGGCAATTGCCTTGAGAGTCTTGGACAAGTGGAGGGGAACAGGTCTTTGTACTCGGATGATAAGACCATAAGACATAGGAGCAGAATTAGGCCACTCGGCCCATCGAGTCTGCTCCGCCATTCAATCATGGCTGATATTTTCTCAGCCCCATTCTCCTGCCTTCTCCCCATAACCCCTGATCCCCTTATTAATCAAGAACCTATCTATCTCTGTCTTAAAGTCAGTCAGTGATGTGGCCTCCACAGCCTTCTGCGGCAAAAAGTTCCACAAATTCCTCCTCATCTCAGTATTAAAGGTTTGTCCTTTTAGTCTGAGATGGTGTCCTCTGGTTCTCTTGTTGTATGTAGGGTAGAGCGATATTATGGGCATATTGGAGAGGTTTGGTTCTTTTCAGGGTATATGTTGAATGTTGGGAAGAGTGCATATTTGGTGGTTGGTCCTTCGGAGGGAGGGGGGGGGCTGCCTTATTTCTGTGCTGCGACTAGCGTGCGGTGTGTGTCCAGGTGGCACGGGTTTGGGTGCAGCTTCACAAGTTGAACTTCACTAGTTTGGCGAGTAGGATGACGGTGGGTTTGCAGAGGTGGGACAGCCCGCCATCGTTTCTGGCGGGCCGGGTGCAGACAATTAAGATGAATATACTACAAAGATTCATGTTCTTATACCAGTGTCTTCTGGTCTTCCAGCCTAAAGCATTTTTCTTGGGGCTGGAATGGCTTATAAACGGGGTTCATATGGGCGGGTTTCCCATCTTGGTTTCGGAGGGGGGTCTTGCAGAGGGAGGGGTGGAGGGGTTGGCACTGCCAAACCTGTTGTTTTACTATTGGACAGCCAATGCGGAGAAGGTGTTGGGATGGTTCGGGGACCAGGATGTCGTCCGGGCAAGGATGGAATTGGGGTCATGTAACGGGTTGTACCTAGAGGCATTGGAGATCGCCGTTCACCCAGTGCAGGTTCGGAGGAGGGCAGCATGTCTGGGATATACGGACTGATCATGGGGAAGGAGCAGGTCTCTGTGGAGGAGCTGAAGGCTAGGCGGGAGGAAGAGCTGGGTCCCATTTTGGAGGTGGTGACGTGGAGTGAGGCTCTCCATAGGGGGAGTGCCACGTCATCCTGTACGAGGCTAAGTGTGATACAACTCATGGTAGTGTTGAGGGCACATCTCACCAAGGCTAGAGTGAGTCGCTTTTTTGAGGGGATTGCGGATAGGTGTGAGCAGTGCTCGCTGGGGCCTGCAAACCATGCGCACATGATCTGCTCCTGCCCCAAGTTGGTGGGTTTTAGGGGGCTATTTTTGTTTATAAACACCACAACGCAAATTTTAAATGTCTATTTGGAGCCCTGCCCATTAGCTGCAATATTCGGGGTGTTGGACCAGCCGGAATCGAGGATGGGTGTGATGCTGGATGCGTTGGTTTTTGCCTTCTTGACGGCCCAGTGGTGGATTTGCATGACTGGGTGACTCGGAGCTTTTGCATCTCGAGAAGGTTAAGTTCACGATGAGGGGACGATTCACGGGTTCCACTGTAGATGGTATCCGTTTATATGTGGTCACTGTTAGCTGTTTTGGGGAGGGGGCTGTTCCATTTTGGGGGGGGGGGGGGCGGGAAGTTCTAATTGTTTTGGGGGTGGGTTGTTTTTGTTTGGGATGGTTTGTTGACGTTGTTGATGCATACTTTATTGTTTGACTGTTACTTGCGTATGAAATGTTGAAAAACTCAAAATATTTCCCAAATTGTTTTTGAATTATTGCAAATTTCAATAAAACATTTTTTTTTGGAAAGGAAACACTGTTCCTTTAAGCAAGTTGAAAAGAAAGCTCTACTGCCAAGTAACTGAATTATTTCAATATTTCTCACAACACTATTTATGCCAGAGCAAAGCTGGTTTGAAAAATGCCAATTACTAATATGCAGCCACACACATCTACATCCACCCCATCATCGGGATCAGCGAGTTGAACCACCAGATGGAATTGGACAGGCTTGTAATGAAGCAGCATCACTCCCTGGCCTTTCCTCACATTATGGAGACCTTGGCCCCAAATGCATGCAGCAAATGAGGACCAAATTTGGACACACTTCACTGTATTCTGAATTCTAGGCTGGAATACCAATTTATTGAATTCGCAGGGAATAAACGCCAGCCCTACTATCAGCCCACACATCCAAACATTTCCTCAATTTCATAATTACAGAGCGTTGGATTAAGGGATGATCAGAAATACTCATCGCTTTGTCAACTGAAGTTCTGGTTTGCAAAGCCAAATTAATAATATTTATTATTGTCACAAGTAGGCTTACATTAACATTGCAATGAAGTTACTGTGAAAAGCTCCTAGTCGCCACATTCCGGCGCCTGTTCGGGTCCACAGAGGGAGAATTCAGAATGTCCAATTCACCTAACGGCACGTCTTTCGGGACTTGTGGGAGGAAACCGGAGCACCCGGAGGAAACCCACGCAGACACGGGACAGTCCAGACAGTGACCCAAGCCAGGATTCGAACCTTGTACCTTGCAGCGGTGAAGCAACAGTGCTAACCACTGTGCTACCGTGCCGCCCAGTGGTTGGCAGCAATACTTCCCAGGAGCCAGAGTGGCCCTGCCCACCTCTCGTCATTGAACAGACCAATGAAAGGAAGCGGTATCCAATCTCCTCTCTCCGTCCCACAGGTCATTCAATCCCAAAGGTCATTGCTTCTAAATTAAGGTCCCGAGACAGAAACCACAGAGTTAATTGTGTGAAGTGTAAAAAAAATGATTTTGAACAAAAGCAAAAGCAAGTGCGAGTTTCTAAACTACTGACGTTCCCATTCTGATCCGGTCTGATTTTATCCTTGTGCCCCCCCCCCCTTCAGGGACATATCAACACAGTTGCTTGGCCCAGCCAACAGGTGGCATACACATGAGCACTGCATAGTCAGCGGCCCTTAATAGCCTGGTCTCCCTCCCTTCCCTCAGACACCTGGCCAAAGTGGCACACGTCAATAACTCTTCTTCCCCCCCCCCCCAACCATCATTCCCCCCTTCCCAAGAGGACCACCCCCCCACGCGCCCCCCCCCCCCCCCCCCCCCCCCTCCAAAGAGGATAACTGCAAACAGTAAATCAAAACCAGAATTTAAAGCTGAGTCACTCATCTGAGAATCTGGTAACAGGCTGGTGTAGCAGCTATCGAGCCACCTGTTCGTCACTTTCCTAACAGCTCCTGTAACCCTTCCAGCGCCAAAAGGTTTGACATCTTGCACAAGCGCCTGGCTTGCATTTGTTGAATAAACATGGAGCTAGCCTGTGTGTGTGTGTGTGTGTGTGTGTGTATAGATGGTAACTATATGTTTGAGTAAGCAACTCTGACACACATACACGCGTGCTGTTCAGAAGCTGCCATTTCCAAAAACGCAAAGGTTTGTTTAATTTAAACTAGATGCTATGTTGCATCGTGACATCTCTACTGAAGCACAGGCAAGCCACCTGAATAGAAAACCAAAAAAAAAATACTTGCTGTTGTCCTCAATGCAACATCACCAAGGACTTTGCACCAAAAATGTTCTGAGAAAGACAACAAATGTCTTTTTATTTAAAACAACAGCCATACACAACAGAAAATTGAAACATAAAAAAAATATACGTGCAATATAAAGGACAGGAATGTGACAGGACATTTAGCAAGGTTTCTCTATTTAACACACTCTGGTGGAGGACTGGAAACAGGAAATGTTACAGAATGAAACAGACACAACAGTAATCTCCATCCATTCAACAAATGTAATTGTAGTAAGAAATTAAAAATTACCTGCCAGCACCCGTCTCAAATCAATAAATCACGATGCACTGACAGAACATTGAGTGACAGTGCTCATTCTTCACCTCCACCGTCAATGACAAAGGCCCGGAGGCCAGTCATGATGAGCTTCAGTCCCACATCGCCCACTCCCTACTCCTGATGGGGTTTGTTTATGTTTGGATGAAAAAGTGAGTCAGCCGTGGGCCAGAGAAAAATCATTTTGTTCCGTGTAACGTGAGCAGCCTGGAAAAATCCAGCAAGCATCACTCTCGCAGTTGCCTGATGTGGGGTGAGCAAGGCATGGCTGCATTTCAAGCACAGGCAATTCCTGAGAAAATACTTGGCGTTCTAATAAGGCAAGGGCCATTGAAAACATTCAACATCCCGGTCACTGCTCTGTTTGCCTCTTAAAAAACACACCAAGTAGAACAATTATTCTCACAGTTCAGGAGATCGAGGAGAATGTTAGCACTCCTTAAAATGGGTTAAAGAATTTAAATACCTATTTTGAAAGGCCAGTTGCAAAGAACTAAATTATATCCTTCAGTTTTGTTTGATCTGATCCCACTTTAAATGGTGAGCCCTGTTTCCAGGCAGAATGGGGGAGAGGGGGGCGGGGGCAGTAAAAGATTGCTCAGAGGAAATATGCAGCCAAATATTAGAAGAAACTCAATTAACATGCTGACAGCTGATGCGTGTCGAGATAAATGACGACATCAATTAATGTTATTTTGGTTTCCTTACAAAGAATCAGAAATGCTCAAAGTCAGCATCTCCAGTCATTGCGAATCACTGTTCAATAATGAAAGCAAACAGATATATGCTGGCTGCAATCGTTTGCTTCCTTGCATTCCCTCCCCTCCACCTTCATCACTACCCCTCCCTCATCAAACCCAATCTCAAAACCTCTATATCTTAAACACTTATGCAGTAACATTTAGTTCTGCCATCCCCAATGCCACCCCGGTTCAAGAGAGGATAGCCGGATTTCTCCTCTGTTTACTATCAATTACATTCTGTGGTCAAGCAGGAAATCTATTTCGGTTGGCATCATCTCCCCTTTCCTTCCCTCCCTGGCTGAAATGAAGTGTTCCATCTGGCAGCCTGGCTACAGGACTAGAAAAACACACCCACTGACGACAAGTCAGATTCAAGGTCAGTCACAACCCTGATCTGAACCATAACTCGAGGCGACAGTCTTACCGTTCTACTGCTGACGTTACTGCGTTCTTTTAGTAGTGGGACTCCCTCCGCAACTATACAGCAGCAACCGAGATGCTCCAAATTAATGTGACTACTGTTTCGACTGCCACAGCTACAATCATGGGTGCAGCATCGACAACAACTTACATATAGCGCCTTTAACAATGAAACCTGCCAATGCACTCACTCACAGGATTATAAAACAAAGTATAACTTCGAGCTACATTAAGGAGTTATTAGATCAGATGACTAGAAGCTTGGTTAAAGAGGTAGATTTTAAGGGGTGTCTTAAATGAGGAAAGAGAGTTAAAGAGATGGCGAGTGATGTGCTAGGCGGGTTGGTTTGACGTTGACTGCAACTGGATGCAGGGAAGCTAGAAACAAACTTCTAACACCGGAGATGATCCAACACGGTTTTATTTAAACTATGAACGGCTGGACATGTTCAGCTGTGGGTTGACACTCTACTAATCCTACTGACGACCTCTTACTGGCTCGACCAGACTTACTAGCTACCACATGGCAACAATGTCCACTGACTTGTGCACTCTGACTGTCTCAGTGTCTGGGTCCCACAAAGAGCGGGAGTCTTAATGCCCTGTGAGCTTTATAGCGGTGGTGTCTTGTCTGGTGATTGGTTGTTCTGTGCTGTGTGTTCATTGGTCATCCTATGTGTCAATCACTGCCTGTCTGCATCTCACTATATACATGAGTGGATATTATGACAGCGAGTTGTAGGGAGGGGATTCCAGACCTTGGGGCCTACACAGCTGAAAACAAAGAACAAATAATATTACAGCACAGTAACAGGCCCTTCGGCCTACCAAGCCTGTGCCGATCCAGATTACGATTTAAACCTACTACTTATTGCCCAGACGATCTGTATCCCTCCATTCCCCACCCGTTCATGTGTCGATCAAGATACATTTCAAACGTTGCTATCGTGCCTACCTCCACCACCTCCACTGGCAACGTGTTCCTGGCACTCATCACCCTCTGCATGAACAACATTCCCCGCACATCTCCCCTAAACTTTCCCCCTCTCACCTTGGACCTGTGCCCTCTTGTAATGGAGTCTTCCACCCTGGGAAAATGCTATTGACTATTCAATGTCTCGTAACTTTGTGGACCGCAATCAGGTCTTCCTTAGCCTCCATCTTCCCAACGAAAACAATCCCAATTGATTATCTCCTCATACAGGGGCTGGTTTAGTACAGTGGCCTAAACAGCTGGCTTGTAATGCAGAACAATGCCAGCAGCGTGGGTTCAATACCCGTGCCGGCCTCCCCGAACAGGCGTCAGAATATGGCGACTAGGGGCTTTTCATATTAAATTCATTGAAGCCTACTTGTGACAATAAGCGATTATTATTATTATTAGCTAACACTCTCCAGACCAGGCAACATCCTGGTAAACCTTCTTTGCACTCTCCCCAAAGCATGCACGTCCTTCTGGTAGTGTGGTGACCAGAACTGCACACAATATTCCAAATGTGGCCTAACTAAATAAAGTTTTATACAACTGTAACATGACCTGCCAACTCTTGTACTCAAAGCCCCGGCTGATGAAAGCAAGCATGCCATATGCCTTCTTGACCATCTTATCCACCTGCACTGCCATTTTCATGGAACAATGGACCTGAATGCCCAGATCCCTCTGTATGTCAATGTTCTCAAAGGTTCTGCCATTTACTGTATAATTCACACATGAATTTGATCTTCTAAAGTGCACCTCGCATTTGTCCAGATTGAACTCCACCCGTCAATTCTCTGTCCAACTCGCCAATCTATCCATATTCTGCTGTATTCTCTGACAGCCCCCTGCACGATCTGAAACTCCACTTATCTTCGTGTCATCTGCAAACATGTTAATCAGACCATCTACATTTTCCTCCAGTTTATTTATATATACTTCTGCACTGTAAATTCTTTAAAAAAAATTCTATGATATTACAAAAAACAGTGGTCCCAGCATTGATCCCTGTGGCATATCACTAGTTGCAGATCTCCATTCTTAAAAATTCCCTTCCACTGTTACTCTGTCTCCTGTTGCCAAGCCAATTCTTTATCCATCTAGCTACCACACCCCGAATCCCAAGCGACTTTACCTTTTGTACCAGTCTGTCATGAGGGACCTTGTCAAACGCCTTAATAAAGTCCATGTAGACGACATCCACAGCCTTTCCCTCATCAATTAATTTTGTCACCTTCTCAAAAAACTCTTATCAAGTTGGTAAGACATGCCCTTCCCCGCACAAAACATGTTGCCCATCACTGACAAGTCCATTCGCTTCCAAGTGTGAATAAATCCTGTCCCTCAGTATTTTCTCCAACAGCTTCCCCAAACTGATGTCAGACTCACCGGCCTATAATTACCTGGATGATCCCCGCTTCCCTTCTTAAACAAAAGGGACAACATTGGCTATTTTAAAGTCCTCTGGAACCTCACCTGTGGTCAAATGTGATGCAAAGATGTCTGTTAAGGCCCCAGCTATTTCCTCTCTTGCCTCCCACATTAACCTGGGGTATATCCCATCTGGCCCAGGGGACTTGTCTACCTTTAGGACTGAGTTTAGGAGGAACTTCTTCACCCAAAGGGTTGTGAATCTATGGAATTCCTTGCCCAGTGAAGCAGTTGAGGCTCCTTCATTACATGTTTTTAAGGTAAAGATAGATAGTTTTTTGAAGAATAAAGGGATTAAGGGTTATGGTGTTCGGGCCGGAAAGTGGAGCTGAGTCCACAAAAGATCAGCCATGATCTAATTGAATGGCGGAGCAGGCTCGAGGGGCCAGATGGCCTACTCCTGCTCCTAGTTCTTATGTTCTTATGTTCTTAATGCATTTTAAGATAACGAACCCTTCCTTCTTAATTATGTTGACATGTTCAGAGTGTTCACATGCCCATCCCTAACCTCAACATCCGTCGCGTCCCTAACCTCAACATCTGACACGTCATTCTCCTTGATGAATACTGATGCAAACTAGTCTTTAAGGATCTCATCCATTTTCTGACTCCATGGATAACTTCCCTCCTTTGTCCTTGATTGGGCCTACTCTTTCCCCAGCTACCAGGCCTTGGGATTTTCCTTGACCCTGCTTGCCAATGACATTTCATGGCCTCCTCTGGCCCTAATTCCCCGTTTGAGTGAGTGTGTTCCTATTTTCCCTTTATCCTTCAAAAGCTTTGAGATGCTTAGATCTTATGAATGCTTCCTTTTTCTTTTTGACTAGTCTCACAATTTCTCCCGTCATCCATTGTTCCCTAATCCTGCCATTTCTGCCTTTCGTTTTCACAGGGGCATGCCAGTCCTGCACTCTAATCAACTGGTCTTTAAGAGACTCCCACATATCCAATGTGGATTTACCTTCAAAGAGCTGCTCCCCACCCACATGCTCCAGATTTTGCAGAATTCTGTTGTAGTTAGCTTTCCCCCAATTTAGAACCCTCACTCAAGGGACCATTCTTGTCCTTTTCCCGGAGTTTGCATTTCAAAGAGCCCTGGTGTTTTGAATAGAAAATTTGAAACAAAACACTATATATAAACACTTTTATAAAGAATTAATGCATAACCATTTACAAGTGACACTTGTCACTTACATAATGAGATCAATGCATTCAAAAAAACTATTCATTTTGGTTAAATAGTCTTTTACCTGCAATATTTCCGAAATTCATCTTTTAACAGAACGCGAACATTTATGGAAATCACATTTTTAATAATAATAATCTTTATTGTCACAAATAGCCTTACATTAACACTGCAATGAAGTTACTGTGAAAAGCCCCTATTCGCCACATTCCGGCACCTGTTCGGGTACACCGAAGGAGAATTCAGAATATCCAATTCACCTAACAGCACATCTTTCAGGATTTGTGGGAGGAAACCGGAGCACCCGGAGGAAACCCACAGGGAGAACGTGCAGACTCCGCACAGACAGTGACCAAGCCGGGAGTCGAACCCGGGGCCCTGGCACTGTGAAACAACAGTGCTAACCACTGTGCAACCCTGCCGCCCACATTCAGTGTTTAAAATATGCAAAAGCTGAACTGCAAGTTAGAAATATTTACTCAACTCAAGAGTTTCTTTGAAATGTATAGTGGTGATACTGGGCAAACCTGACATATCAAGACTAAAAATCAACTTAGTGGTTGGGGGGGGGGGGGGGGGGGGGGAAAGAGGGAGGGGGGTTGGCGAGTGAGAAGAAAGAGTGGGAAGGAAGCACCGAATTGTTTGATGGAACAATCATCTTCAACACACTGGACAGCTTCTCCGACACAGCATTTATTGCTGAGCACGACTCCTAGGAATCAGCTGCCCATTTCTCAAACGTTGGATTTGTTTAAAAATCACTGGAGCTGTAGTGACCGACTGCATGGTGAGAGTTACCCAAAACCCTTCCCTATGAAATTAAAGTTAATTCAAGGCTGCAGTGTTTACTTGGCATTCAGATAATAGTTACACACTGCTTGACCTTCATTCTTACAGTTTATAATGCCATCTGAACTGATGGATTAGATTACTTTCTCACCAATTGCTCTCACATAACCATTCTACTCTATTTCTGGAACACACTTTTTGCCGCGCGACCAACGCAACTTCTGAATTTTCAATACCTAGCGTGTGCGAGGGGTAGTTATCCTGCAGGTATCTGCCAAACTAATGTTAATGTAATCCACTATCTGCAACTTGAAAAAAAATCCATATGGGAATACTCAAATTAAAAATTGATCCGACAGATGTTGGATCGTTCGCAATCGATGTAGAAAAAATGGATTCTCCGAGCTAAACGATCCCTATCCTCATCCTGACAGCTAGACCGGCAGGAATTAAATTCTCACGATTCTTTGATTGTGCGCTGCTGTAGACTGATCAAAGAACATAAACTCATTTGAAGCTGAAGAGCAATGAACAGACATGCCATTGGAAACAAGTTGTCACACATGACACTTATGCAGTTCTCAGGAGCAGCAGCAAAGCGAAAACATCTCAGCAACAAGACAGTTCTGCAGGAGGTCCCGTGGGCTAGTGCCCTAGGCCCAGCCGCCTTCCGCTGCTTCATCAATGACCTTCCTCCCATCTCATGGTCAGAAAGGGAAATGTTAATTTGATGAATACGCAAGACTGCTCAGAGCAAATCATAACGTCTCAGATCCTGAAAGAGCTTGTTTCCATGTGCAGCAAGGCCTGATCAACATGCAGGGTTAGGTTGGTTAAGCAGCAAGTAACATTCATGCCACACGAGCACCAAGAAACTACCATCTGCAACCGGAGAAAATCTCAATGTCTACCCTTGGTGTGTGACGGCAATACCATTACTGAATCCCCCACTTTCCACATCCTGCTGGTTACCTTTGACCAGGAATTTAGCTGGACCAGCCCTATAAATACAGTGGCGAGGGGAGCAGATCTGAAGCTGGGAATTCTGTGGGGAGTAACTCACCTCCCGATTCCCAAAACCTGCAGCTCCACCATCCACAAGTGATGGAACTTTCTGCTCTCGCCTGGATGAGTGCAGCTCCAACATTCCATAGGCGTGAGACATCATCCAGAACAAAGCAGCCCCGCTTGATCAGCACCCACCCACTTAAACATTCACGCCCAACACCACCAGCAGCGATACCCATCCACAAAATGCACTGCGGCAACACATATGTGGTATTGGGAGAAGGTGGCACAGTGGTACGGCAGAGGCCCAGGATAATGCTTCAGGGGCACAGGTTCAAAGCCCACCACAGCAGCTGGTGGAAGTTTAACTGAATTAATAAATCTGGAATATAAAGCTAGTCTCAGTTGTAGAGACCATAAAATGATCGATTGCCGTAAAAAGCCGTCTGGTTTAACAACATCCTTCAGGGAAGAAAATCTGCCATCCTTGCATGTGACTCCGGATCCAGGGAAATCTGGTTGACTTTTAAATGCGCTTTGCAAAGGCCTGGCAAGATTCAGTTCAAGGGATTATTAGGGATGGGCAACAATTTCTCAGAAATATGCTTTATTCATAGATTTTATAAAGTACACACAAAACATGGATTTGAAAATTATAGCAAGTTCAATAAGATTAAACTCATTTCCAGACAGCATGTACAACTCCCAAGGTGCCTTCAATAATTGTAATCATCTTGATATTTACAATACATATTCCTTGACAGCCCTCCATCCGGTCAAAGGGCCTACACAGATTCTAGTCTCTGTGGATTATGGCTGAAAGGGCTTCGACTGTGACCTTCCCCATTGTGTCTCAGTAATGGCTGCCCCAAGGCTTAAATGTGTCCCTCAGCACATTGTCCTGGACCTTGGAATGTGCCAGTCAAGGATAACTCTTTGCAGTAGAAGACCAGTAGGTTTCAGGCAGACCCAAGAGCATTTTTCTCTTGAGCTGATTATCCTCCTCCCACAGTTGATCTTCATCTCATGTGCGTCCCCAGGAACAGCTCGTAGGCCACAGAGTTTTGCGTTGCATGGCTGCTCGTGATGAACCCCAACAGAAGCTACTGCGTCTCGTTCTACAGACCTTATTTGCAAAGGCACGTTCCAGAGGAGGCGAACAACAGTTTCTTCAACACCAGACACCTCAAAGACAATATGCAGAGGGAATAAGACTCTTGGCATATGAGAAGCACCTAACAAGAAGAGTCTTTCTCACCACCAGCCACGCTACACCTTGGTGCATGTTTGAAAGTTCTGGCGATGAGACATTATACTAAATAACTCATCTGCTCAGGGAATCATCTGACTCACTACCTCCTTTTCCCACTGAGCCTCTAGAAGATTACGTACAGATCACTGCCTGATGGACTTGTGATGAAAGATGTTTTTCTGCATAACCTGTTATATTACTGGGTCTAGTAATATGTATGGTTACTAGTTGCTGTTGATGCAGATGGTCTCATGGTGTGATCCTGAAGAAACCACGAGTCTTCAACTTAAAGCAAACTAACTTGTTAAGTAACGATTAATTATATTCGAGTTCGACACTCTACAGAACTATCACCAGAAATCAAATAATTAAATATTAATGTATTAACTGATTCAAAACCACAAGTAATAACTATGCTGTGATCTATCTATCACTACTGCTGTCTAGTCACTCCTGGGTTGAAAGAGACTAAGATCCTCTGGGAGCTCATACTTATAGAGGGATCTAGTGGTGCCCTCTGGTGGTAGTGTTCCAATTAGATGCTATAATTAACCCTTTAGTTATGTACATGTATACATATCATGACATAACCTTTTCCATGTGGTGGCATGGCATGGTCCAAATAAATGTTTCATGGCAATGTTGCCCGGCCCAATCTGTGCAACACCGAGGATAGGTAGAACCTCGGCATGTATTGACACTTGGGTGTTTGGGTACTGAGTATCGAAGCACAGTTTGATGCAGCCATTCCAGCGACATCCATATCCCACAGAATATAGGAAGAACGAGAGTAGCCATCGCCTCCAGGTTACATACACCAGCTTGACCTGGAAGCATTTTATGGTTCCATCTCAGTCACTGGATCAACATCCTGGCATTTTACTTTCGGATAGCACTTTGGATGTACCTGCACCACATGGACATCAGCAATTTAGGTGGATGGCTCACCACAACATTCTCAAGGCGAGTTTGAGATGGACAATTAATGCTCGCCTACTAGCAACACTAGAAACATCCCAAAAACAAATGAGGGAAAGGCTTAAAATCCAAACAACCGGTCAAAACCTCCGTTGATATTTGGGAGTAAAACTGGGCCGAGTTCCTCTGCTTTTATCTTGGACTACAAATGACACACCACAAAGTTTCTTCCAAAAGAAAATTATTTTCTTTAGTCTATTATTAAGCTTAAATTCCATTTATACCTTCCCACAGACATAACCTTTGGCCTAAATCATCATTCCCTGATTAAGGGAGCAACAGTCAGGACATGATGCATGCATAGGGCCCACTTACCACCCCTTGCTTTTGCATCTTGCATGACAACTCACCCAGTATACCTGGAAAGATCTCAGGAGCCATGCTGAGATTAAATAAAATAAAGTCGCTGCTTCAGACTACTTTAAAAAACTCTTTCATAAAAACCCATTCACTACTTTTATATTCCTTCAACTACATAATCCCTTACAAGAACAAATATATATTTAAAATAAATTTAGTGTACCCAATTCTTTTGTCCAATTAAGGGGCAATTTAGCAAGGCCTGCACATCTTTCGGGTGGGAGTGATACCTATGCAAACATGGGGAGAATGTGCAAATTCCACACGGAAGAACAAATATTTAATTGAAATGCTTTATCCCTTTTGAAAACAAGCATTAGAATTCACCGGCCCACTTCAAGCAGTCACTTGGAACTTCAACTTGTGAAATGAAAAGCATTCCACTATGATGACAGAAGTTTGTGAAATCAGTCATGCAACACAAATCCAGTGATGATAGGCCGCAGGCTTGTGCCAACAGATTGACAGTGAAATGGCACACAATTTAAAAAGAAAACACTTCAAAACTGGTTTAAATGTTTCGACAGCTTGACAGTTGTTTTTGACAGTCTCAACAGTTCCAATGCCTTTATACACTTTTTATACACACATCTATGTCCACTTTTAACAATCTCAAATGGCACCTTACCTCATCCAGAGGCGTTTCAGGATCATATCCAAAGGGGTATCCTGCCTCTCAAAGCCGGTAGAGAGTGAGGAGGGATTGGAGGTTTTGGCTGGCTTAAAGGTTGACAAATCCCAGGTCCAGGTGAGCTGCAACCCAGACTGCTCTGGGAGGCAAATGAGGAAATTACAGGAGTTCTGACGCAAATTTGTAATTCCTTTCTGGCCACCTGGGAGGTGCCAGAGGATTGGAGGACAGGTCATGTGGTTCTTTTCACACAAAAAAAAGGGATGTCGAGATAAACCAGGGAACTACAGACCAGGTGAGTCTCACGTCAGTGGCAGGGAAACTATTGGAGAAAGTTCTGAAGGAGAGAATCTATTTCCACTTGGACAGGCAAGGTTTGATCAGGGATAGTCAAATGGCTTTGCCAGAGGAATCCCCGACCTAGGCCCAAATAAAAATGTCAAAAACTTTTAGTAAATGGATACAATCCAGTAATTATGATGATGAAAAACAATTAACTCATGTTCAACCACCACAACTTCGACACAATTAGAACGGAAAACCACAGACAACACGTACATGGGATGGCAATACAGACGTCAGGCTGGGTAGAAGTAGATGAACTCAGAGCCTTTCCACAGATTTCAAGACCAGTAGTCTTGAACCATGCACCTGGAGGTGAGAGACACACAAACAATGACTTACTTCAGCAAGTTCCCAAAGTATCTTTCGCAAGGTGCAAATACCCCTGCAGCAGATTCGTTCATATTTCTAAAGCAGCTATGACTTTACAAATGTCACTGTCCAAAAACCTGGAATTCCACCCATGTACGATAAGTATTCATGCGTTCTGGTACTACAAAAATGGAGAAAATTATTCTTTATAAAATGCCCTGCTAGTAATTCAGTCTAGTCATCTCATCATTGGCATGCTGTCCTACTCTACACGTCGAATGAATTCAGCTCTAATTTGTGAAAGCCGCACGGACATAAATTTGAGTTCATCCAAAGCTTTGCCTTTATTCCAACTTACACCAAGTCCCATTCATTTATCACCATTGTGCTCACAGATCCACACTGATCCCTAGTTAAGCAGCGTTTCGATTTCAATATTCGCAAGCTTTTTCTCAAATCCCTCCAAGGCAACCCCACTCCCATCTGTGCAATCTGCTCCAACGCTGCATCTTTCCAAGATATCCACACTCCTCCAGTCCTGGCCTCTTGGGAGCATCCCCGATTTTAATTACGTTACCATTGGTGGCCATGTCTTCAGTTGCCTGTGATCAACCCTCTGGAATTCCCACCCATACCGCCTTGACAGGGCAGCACAGTGGTTAGCACTGTTGCTTCACAGTGCCAGGGACCTGGGTTCGAGTCTCGGCTTGGGTCACTGTCTGGGCGGAGCCTGCTCGTTCTCCCCGTGTCTGCGTGGGTTTCCTCCGGTTTCCTCCCACAAGTCCCGAAAGACATGCTTGTTAGGTGAATTGGACATTCTGAATTCTCCCTCTGTGTACCCGAACAGGTGACGGAATGTGGCAACTAGGGGCTTTTCACAGTAACTTCATTGCAGTGTTAATGTAAGCTTACTTGTTACACTAATAAAGATTACCCATCTTTCCAACTCACTTTTCTCATTTAAAACACTTCTTAAAAATCAACACTTTTGACCAAGATTTTGGTCTTTTCCAATATCTCCTCATGCAACTAAGTGTTGAATTTTGCTTTATTATGTGTCATTTTGTTATATTAAAGATACAAGTTGCAAGGTTTGCATAAAAGTGTTAGATCAGTTCAGGGATTTCATAATTGCCATATACCTGTCGCACTGATCTACTACGTCCTATCTCCAAACAATTGATTAAATCTTGCCCTTCAAAAAGCTAAATGACAATTTGTAAAATCAAGAGGATTTACTTGAATAGATCCAAACAGTACACGTGCCCTGAAAGAATGAAGGAAGCCTTCACAAAGTTAACGGCAAGTTTCCCCAAATCGTCAAGGATAAGACACAGCAAAATATTAAACGTACAAAGGTTAACACAGGTTCTAGAACTTGCCTGCAAACCAACATTTTACATTTTGTTTTGCAATTAATAGAATGGATACTGATGGAAATTGAGAAAGGCAAATTTGATTTCAAGAAGATGCATGTGCTTTTAATCAGCTATATAAACTTCTCATTTTCCTTTGGTTTATTAAATATTGATAAAGTATGCCCACAATCATTTGTATAACACACTTATTGGGATGGCTAAAAACTACCAATGTGCTTAATCTGCTGCATCAGCAATGCAAGCGACAAGATTGATTTGGCAATTGATATAAAAAGCTTCATCCGGTAGTTATCCAAAATTCTATTTGAACAGAAGTAGACAAATGAGAAGCACAATTTTAACCCTGACCATCCGATAAAATAATAATAATCGCTTATTGTCACGAGTAGGTTTCAATGAAGTTACTGTGAAAAGCCCCTAGTCGCTGCATTCCGGCGCCTGTTCAGGGAGGCTGGTACAGGAAGGTAGGGCGGACAGGTCGTTAATATTAGTACCTTACTGGTGCACCCAGCCTCACTTTAACCATGTATTTTTGGAGTTCGCTGAGGAACTCGTAGGCAGACGGGGGACCTATAATAACAATCAGGGATAAATGATAGAAGCACATCCAGTGGAAAACCAGCTAGTTAAACCCGGTCTGACGGGTGCCTCAGAGATGTCAAGGCAGTATTCAAAGAGACACTTGCCTGTAGGCAATCAGAGCTTCGACTTTCCAAATTGCCCCTTTCACGTTCGATTTTGCCTCGTCACCCTCGGTAAGCTTTTACCTGCTTGTAATGTGTGCTATTTATTATCATTTTCATTTGTAGGGAGGAATAGTTACTGAAAAGGAGGAATTGCAACAGCAGCTTGAACAACCAGGGCCTGCAGCAGCTGCACCGATTAAATAGCAGCAGGTAATGGGGCTGCCTGTAGCAAGACATACTGAGCACAGTGCTAAGGCCAACAATCACTTTCTTGGACCTGTCTGAAGAGCAGTGCATCAGGAGCCTTGCACTTCCCAGGTTGCTGTAGGCCTCGTGCCAGCAGGTCAGGAGCCGTCAGGGTCACCAGTGCCCTCACCTTCTTCAAAATAGCTCCTTTCAGTCTGCTGCAGGGGCATCTCCACAGCCTGCGGTATACAGCTGCATTAGGAAGCAAGTGACCGATGCTCTCCTTGGCCAAGGCGGTGTAACATCGCCTTCCACGGTGACCAAAGTCCGCATGTGACCGCTCAAGAATTTGCAGTGCTGCCTTCCCCTGCAGTCAGCCCATTACTCATTGCACATTTGATCCCAGCAGGGCACCAGAACACTTCAATAGAAAAGCCCACCACTCCACGAACATACACCTACAGTGGCATTTTAATGCACTCAAAACCCATTCACTTAAGGAGTAAAAATCAGGGGCCTGCTGTCTGACAACAGAGAAGAAAAACATGTAAAATGTGTACAGGTACCCAAAGCAGATAACCTACAAGCCCATCATTCCAATAAATTCCCCTGCCTAGTATTGCGGCAGGATGGCTGCTGTGGATAAGAGTGATAACCCATCACCCCTCTGCAACCCCAGCATGTCGGAAGAACACAAAGATCATTTTTGAGCACATCACAGAGCTGCTGCAGCAGAGGCTTTGGTGTCTCGTCAGATCTGGAGACTCCTGTCTTCTGACTTGCATTGGGACGCTGCAGCACCTTTCACTGCAAAGGCTTGCATCCAGGACGGCAGAGTGGAGCCTTCGCCAGAGGCGGCAAACCAGGGATAAAGCAGGGAAGCAGCTGAAATGGAGAAGACCACTTCAGAGCCTTGCAGCAAGAGATGTGAAGGGGCAACTCCCTGTTCAGTGATTATGACCTGGTCATTTCTCTGCCCACAAAACATAACGCTCTTTCACCACTGTACCCACCCTCCAAAGAGCATCCCAGCGACCTCTCACTCAATGACGTTCTGACAAAGTAGACCAAAGCACTGCTCTGAAGCCAAAACGTAAACCAAAATGCCAAATGTGATGACGGTGATTGACAAATGGCACAACACATTAATTGTCTCCAATTCATCCATCAGCCAAGTGATCAACACATGGTGCTTTTAATAAAAGACATTTGGCATCACATTGTCTGTTTGATGAAGCCGCAAGACATAGCCTGAAATTCTGAGGCCCAAATCACAAGTAAAATATCACGCCATTTATCGGCGAAGAGATGAGTACTTTAAAGTTACTATAAATCCCAGCAGTTTCCAAAGAAAAGCCACAGATCACTTGGTTGCATGGTGTATCTCTAAACGTTGGAAAGACTAACGAACTGATCATCGACTTCGGGAAGTGGAGCAGGCCACATACCCCTGTCAACACCAATGGCTTCAAAGTGGAGATGGTCGATAGTTTTAAGTTCCTGCGGGTCACCAACACCAACAGTTTGTCCTGGTCCACTCACGTTGATGCAACAGTCAGGAAAGCCCAACAACGTCTATACTTCCTAGGGAAGCCAAGGAAATTCGGCATGCCTGCATCAATTCTCACAAACCTCTACAGATGTGCCATAGAGAGCATCCTATCCTGTGCTGTGGGCACAGTGGCTAGCACAGTTGCTTCACAGCTCCAGGGTCCCAGGTTCGATTTGTGACTTGAGTCACTGTCTGTGTGGAGTTTGCACATCCTCCCCGTGTGTGCGTGGGTTTCCTCCGGGTGCTCCAGTTTCCTCCCATAGTCCAAAGATGTGCAGGAGAGGTGGATTGGCCATGCTAAATTGCCCTTAGTGTCCAAAAAGGTTAGGTGGGGCTATGGGGATAAGGTGGAGGCATGTAGGGTGCTCTTTCCAAGGGCCGCTGCAGACCCGATGTGCCGAATGGCCTCCTTCTGCACTATAAATTCTATGATTCTATCTGGCTACATCACAGCTTGATATGGCAACTGCTCGGCCCGAGATCACAAGAAACTGCAGTGTGGTGAACTTAGCCCAACGCATCACACAAGCTTACCATCCACTGTTTGATTCTGTCTACACCTCCCGCTGCCTCAGGAAAGTAGACAGCATAATCAGAGACCCCTCCCACCCAGGCTTTGCCCTCTTCCAGACCCTTCAATCAGGCAAAAGATACAGAAGTCTGAAGACCTGCACATCCAGACACAGGAACAGCTTCTTCCCCACAGCTACTAGACTCCTCAACGACGCCCTCTCAGACTGATTCACAATGACTTATGCTGCTCTCCGATCACTATTTGTTGATGTACCATTTGTCAATGTGCTCTGTCAATATTTTTTTTTGTCTACTATGTACGTACTGTGTACGTTACCTCGGCCGCAGAAAAATATTTTTCACTGTACTTCGGCACATGTGACAATAAAATATCAATCAATGCGCTAAGAGGCCAAGTAAATTACCTACAGAGGGCTTCACATGGACTAATTACTTTGATAGGCATTTTAAAAAGTCCAATGTGTGAATTTTGAATGGCTAGTATAGTCAATCACAGATTCATGCCTTGAGGAGGCCTCTACAACCTGCATCTTCCTCTCTTAGCTTCTGGTTTCAAAAATCACTTGGGGTTCGAGTGTTTCTGGAAAAAATCTCTCACCACAAATGATTATTCTGATTCTTCACCGCTCATTTGTCTCAAAATGGCAGATTGTAAACCATTTATCTAGCCAAGAGTTGACAGGTGAAGGTGCACAGAGGGGGCAGCATCCAAGGAACAGCCAAGCACAATGTGGTGCTACTGGTTCTTCCACCTTCCCTCCTTTGTACATCACTACAATGGTCTGTTGAGGGGGTTGGGGAAAAGGGTGGAGGTGATGGTGGGTAACATAGGTGCACTCGTGTCCCATTATCCCACGCTATAAACTTACAGGTTTAACTTCCCGCAGCGGTATTCTTTCTAAGACTTTTAATACAACAAGAGCAAATAGGGGCTGGTTTAGCACAGGGCTAAATAGCTGGCTTTTAAATCAGACCAAGGCAGGCCAGCAGCACGGTTCAATTCCCATACCAGCCTCACCGAACAGATACCGGAACGTGGCGACTAGGGGCTTTTCACAGTAACTTCATTTGAAGCCTACTTGTCACAATAAGCGATTTTCATTTCATTTCATTTTCAAATAGAACAAAGAACCATACAGTATAGGAACAGGCCCTTCGGCCCTCCAAGCCTGTACCGGTCATGACACCACCCTTGGCCAAAACCCTCAGTACTTCCTAGTGCCATTTCCCTCTATACCCATCCTATCCAAGTATTTGTCGAGACGCCCTTTGAAATGAAATGAAATGAAAATCGCTTATTGTCACGAGTAGGCTTCAATGAAGTTACTGTGAAAAGCCCCTAGTCGCCAATGCCGTTAATGTATGTCCTTCCACAACCTCCCCAGGCAACGCATTCCTGGCACTCAGAACACAAAATATCAAAGACTGTGACGCAAAATAGAATTCTTGGAGAAAACTAAGTTGAGAGCTCTCCAGTTATCCTTCATGTGGGTCTTGCTGGGTACACTGATATCTTAACCGCATGTCAACATTCAAAAACATTTAATAGGTTCAATCCTGTACCAGACAGGCAATGAGCTCCAAGTGATAACCTATAGGCCAGTCAAGACCTAAAGTAGCTAAATTGGAAGCACATGCTGCACCGTAATACACTGAAATCCATTTACAAACTCTAAATCTTGAGACACTAATTTATGTGAAGGATCCGGGAAAGTGGTTGAGCTACACTAAAATTAAAAGCCAACGTCTGCTACCATATTCCAAAACAGAACATTAATCCTTAATGTGGCAGTACAGAACCAGATAAAACCGCCCAAAGTAGAATTAACTTTAAAAATAGAAGGCGGCTGTTTCAATTTTCCACGAGTACCAATATAGTCAACAAGACTATTAAAAGAATTCCCAACACCTCCACCCTTCAACCACCTGAACAAAAATGCACAAAAAGATGTACTCTGCACATCTGTGAAAATCAGAGTCGAGAAAAACCAGAGAATTAATGTATTAAATTAAAGTTCTACTTTAAAGAAATTAAACCTCATGTATGCCTTAAAAATGTCAACATAGTAAGTTTTAAAAACCTGCAATACTTTTCTCAAGATCCCTAGCCTTGTATGTACTATTGATGTTTAAATTGGTGAACGGCTCGCAAGTGAAAACTCTTCTAATCCAAAATATGTTTTATTATGGTAGGACAAATGTGAGGTTATCCATTTTGGTAGGAATAACAGCAAACAGGATTATTTAAATGATAAAATATTAAAGCATGCTGCTGTGCAGAGAGACCTGGGTGTGCTAGTGCATGAGTCACAGAAAGTTGGTTTACAAGTGCAACAGGTGATTAAGGCGGCAAATGGAATTTTGTCCTTCATTGCTAGAGGGATGGAGTTTAAGACTAGGGAGGTTATGCTGCAATTGTATAAGGTGTTAGTAAGGCCACACCTGGAGTATTGTGTTCAGTTTTGGTCTCCTTACTTGAGAAAGGACGTACTGGCACTGGAGGGTGTGCAGAGGAGATTCACAAGGTTAATCCCAGAGCTGAAGGGGTTGGATTGCGAGGAGAGGTTGAGTAGACTGGGACTGTACTCGTTGGAATTTAGAAGGATGAGGGGGGATCTTATAGAAACATATAAAATTATGAAGGGAATAGATAGGATAGATGCGGGCATGTTGTTTCCACTGGCGGGTGAAAGCAGAACGAGGAGGCATAGCCTCAAAATAAGGGGAAGTAGATTTAGGACTGAGTTTAGGAGGAACTTCTTCACCCAAAGGGTTGTGAATCTATGGAATTCCTTGCCCAGTGAAGCAGTTGAGGCTCCTTCAATCAATGTTTTTAAGGTAAAGATAGATAGTTTTTTGAAGAATAAAGGGATTAAGGGTTATGGTGTTCGGGCCGGAAAGTGGAACTGAGTCCACAAAAGATCAGCCATGAACTCATTGAATGGCGGAGCAGGCTCGAGGGGCCAGATGGCCTACTCCTGCTCCTAGTTCTTATGACTGCTTGCTACTTTCAGTTTTGCCGTTCAAATCAAGTCTCCAACAGCAATGATATGAGAAGTGCTGAAGACATTTAGATGTCTTGAGTCCAGGTCAGTGAGATGAAGAAAGCTGTTTCTATATTAATGGCCATAGATATTGGTCTCTTTATCAGAGCTGGAATCAGCTGTCTTTGTCAGGTAACAGTGCTAACTGACTATTTTTGGTGTCTTTTATTTTCCTGGGAGGACAAAGAATTTATTATTTTTGTTCCTGCCAAAACTTCACAGTATTGCCAATAACCAAGTTAAAACAGAATGTGCCTGTGTTATGACAGGAAAGCCCACATAAACAGACGGTCAGCAGGGAGTCAAAGTCTGGAGGTCAAACTTGGGCATGACTTGGACATTTTATCAAACCACAATAAATTCAAATTCGGCAGAACCCCAAATTTGTGGAGTTGCCAAGTAATTCACAGCAAGTGTCATAAAATTGCAAGATGAGAAAATTGTTGTACCCATAGAAAAAAAAGGGTTCATTTCCCTCGGGTGGTGTGTTCTGCATCGTCAAATAAATTAGCAATGGGTATGTACCAAAGGCTCAACTTTTTAAAATTCATTTATAGGATGTTGGCGTCGCCGGTTAGTCCAGCATTTATTGTCCATCCCTAGTTGCCCTTCAGAAAGTGGTCGTGAACCACTGCAGTCCTTCAGGTGTAGGTCCATCCACTGTGCTGTTAGGGAGGGAGTTCCAGGATTTTGGCCCAGCGACAGTGAAGGAACGCCGATATATTTCCAAGTCAGGGTGATGAGTGACTTGGAGGGGAACCTCCAGGTGGTGGGGTTCCCAGGTATCTGCTGCTCTTGTCCTTCTGGATGGTAGTGGTCGTGGGTTTGGAAGGTTCTGTCGAAGGAACCTTGGTGAGTTACTGCAGTGCATCTTGTAGATGGTCCACATGGCTGCCACTGTTTGTGATCGATTGTCAAAAAGAAAGTAGATTTTTAAAAAACTAAACAGCAAATGTTTCTTTTGGGCAACGTTGATGATCAATAGTTTCCCACCATCACTGCTTGATTGAGTAGAATGCTCTATCGGAAAGATAAAGATTTGATGATCAAATGGAAGAGCTTTCCACACAAAAATTACACCCACCTCAGTGCTGTTTTAAAGGCTGAATTAAGACCCTTGTGCGTTAGGAATGCCAATCTTCCAGATAAACTCAGGCTGCAATACCCAGGGGCAAAAAGCTGTAGGATATTTTTCCTTCTACATTGACAGGTTAAATGATGACACCTGCATACTGCTGGTACCCCAAATATTTAAATGGAAACAGCGATGGGGATTTGTAGGATAAGAATAATGAATTAGTGTATACTCAAAACAAACTGTTCCAATTTACGCATGGATCATAGGACAGCCACTCAATTAAACCAGCTAAGGCAGTTGTGGAAAAGTAAATAAAATGCAACGCCTGTTTTACAGGTGGTTTAACAGCTACTTTTATAAAAAAAACAAAGCAGGGATCTTAAACCTCCAATTCCAGAACTTACGCTATATTATCTTCAAACCTGTTCTTTGCCTACCACCGACTACCACTTGTATCCATGTCGCTGTCATAAAACATCCCATGGTGCTTCCCTGGAATGTTAATCAAACAAAACATGACTCCAAGACACAGACAAGAACCTTGGTCAAAAAGAGTCCGCATTTAGAAAGGAGCACCTTAAAAGGAGGAGAGAGGGGTCGACAAGGTTCGGGGAGGGAATTTCCAGAATTCAGGTCTGTCAGTGGTGGGATTGGCAGGAGGCCTGAAATGGAACACCAAAATCTCAAAAGGGTATAAGGGCTGGAGATGGTCACAGAGATATGGAGAGAAAACAAGGATGTGAACTTAGAAAGGAGGCACTGCCAAACCTGGTCCACCAATCAGTCGGTCAGCAAGCACAAGGGCGATGGGTGAACTGGACTTTGTGTGAGTTAAGATACTGGCAGCCAGGTTTTGGGCTGAAGTAAAGCTTATGAATAGTGCAAAGGAGAGGAAAATAAACAATCTTGGGGGTGGATAGGATAGGAATTTAACGGTCAGCTCTGGATCAAATGGGACACCAAGGTTGCGAACAGCCTCGTTTGCAGCCTGGTGAACCCTCGGGCTCTATCCAACAATGGCTTTGATCCTCCCAATACTTAACGGAGAGGAAATTTCTGCTCATCCAATGCTGAATGCCAGTCATGTAGCACCATGAATCGGAGACAGAGGGGCTCAGAGAAGTGGTGGTGAGGATGAGCTGGCTGTCATCAGTCTCCACATGGACCCGGACATCCTGATCTCCAAGATGTCTGCGAGATTCAGCGGGCAGATGAAAATTCAGAGAGGGGTGGGGGGGGGGGAGAACATGGCTAGATCATTGGGAGACTCCAGAGGTAACAGCATGGAAGCAGGAACAGAGCCATTGAAGATGTGTCTCTGGCTAACAGACAGCACAAAATGGATTTTTAAAAAAATACAAAAACTGAAATATTAAACTGAAATAACTGAAGATGTGGTCAGTTGGTGTCTTTACACTCAACATGCAACTTGCAATATCACCTTAAAGCCAACATCAACACATTCAACATTCAAGTCGCTTTTAAAACGGTTGTAAGGCAGAGTGCATTCCTCCTCTTTCCACACTATGTAGATGTGTATGAGCCCAGCCACCATGCAGGTCATAAATAGGCAGAAATAACACAAAGCAGACAAGGTCAGCAGCCAATTTGCTGCTTGTGCAGATGCTGTAAAATTAGCTTGATTATATCGAACATTAGCATTTGCAGCTGTCTGTATGCACTGGGCTGGAACACACTGTAATTAAAATCAATACGTCATGGTACATAAATTATAAGCAGCAATGGGGTCTCCCGGCAAGCAGACATTCTCTCAACTGATGAGATTGCAAAATCCCAACATTCCAAACCGAGCTTGTTATATTAAATCCTCGCAAGAGTCATCAAATCACCAGTTTCCTTTTTCAAAATCAAAACTGGATTCAACTGCACAGTTTATCCATTTAACATTTAGCTTTACTTCAAATAATTAAAATGGTAACAGTTTCACAAAACAAATACTGCATCTGTCATGAAAATCAAGTTCTCCTTCGACGACATTGAAACAGCTGAATCACAATCCCAAAAGATACAGAAACATATAGTTTAATCCATGACAGATACGAGGTTCACCCCCCCCCCCCCCAAATGAACAATCCAACCTAATTCGACTCTTCCTCAAATCATTTGAGCCTTTAATATTCCTTTTTTTTTTCAAGCCACTCTGTAACCCCCTAAGGACTCTGATTCAATACTGGTTTCTGGCACAGAATTACACATTCTAACCACTCCGGAGATTCTCCCCCCCCCCCCCCCACTCTAAGCACCACTTTAATTATCTTAAACTTGCGCCCTCTTATTACCATCTCACCCAGCAGCATAAACAAGCTATCAATTTAGATTATAACATTCAAGAACTCCAACCCATCAAAATAACTTAGCTCGTGACAACAAAGTCTACCAAGATCCTGGTCATCGCTGCAACTCTTCATTCATGGGAACATTTTAGCGAACCTGCACCTTTTCCATTCTTTTAATATTTCTTAATGTGGAGCAATGAAACCAGACGGTGCTCCGACTGTATCTCCTCTTGTGCAAGCTCAGAATGATCATCTTCATTTGTATTCTAAATGCAAAGGTAACTAATCAGCATTTTTTTTTTAAAGATTCTCACTCGGCAGGCTAGAAAAGGAAATGCACGGGATAATTCAGAAATGAAGGAAGTGCTGGAGCAACACCACTCGCTTCAGTGATTACCAGATGGAGGACACTGCTCACTGCATTAGCCACCGTAAGACATAGCCCACTGCATCCATTACTTAGAAAAAAAATAGTGCCCACTGAGTCACAACAGCCAGCCACAGAGCTACTGCTTCAGGCCGCAGCTGCAGTGCGTATGCTAGAGACAGGAATATGAAAATGACAGCAGATGTGCTCATGGTTGTGGGCACAGCTAGCTTCACAAGTTACATTCTATTCAAAGGCATCTTAGGTTACAGAACCAACTGCCTATTTCAATAGATGTTGCCAGTACTTTTAGCTTTAGTTAACATCCTGGTTGCATCGCAAAACAGGACAGCAACAGGGTTAACAGTAGACAACGTTACTATTCCACAAACCAGTGGGGAACAAAGCCATGTATCGTCAAATGCTTTTCTTGTGCTGGCAAAATGCCCCAGGGGAAAAAAGGTGCACGCACAAGTGAAGGAAGGGGAGTTCAGGAGCTCCAACCATGGGAACCTTTCCAGATTAGGAAGTAAAAATCCTCCAGCTGTCACACAAGCTATCTATTCCAAAAAATAAATCCACATTTCAATTCTTATGATGCTACGTACTCCTTCATGTTTCAGTGCGAAACGGCAGCCAACTTCTGCAGAACTCAAATTATATCAACATAGATCATACAATTTACAGTGCAGAAGGAGGCCATTCGGCCCATCGAGTCTGCACCGGCTCTTGGAAAGAGCACCCTACCCAAGGTAACACCTCCACCCTATCCCCATAACCCAGTAACCCCACCCAACACTAAGGGCAATTTTGGACACTAAGGGCAATTTATCATGTCCAATCCACCTAACCTGCACATCTTTGGACTGTGGGAGGAAACCGGAGCACCCAGAGGAAACCCACGCAGACATGGGGAGAACGTGCAGACTCCGCACAGACAATGACCCAAGCCGGGAATCGAACCTGGGACCCTGGAGCTGTTAAGCGACTGTGCTATCCACAATGCTACCGTGCTGCCCTATGTTCGGGTCGATTTTAATAAGGCCACGTTACGGTGATTTAAATGGAGAAAATTCTCTTTAGTGAACATGGTTTAAAGATCCAGGGACGTATGAAGTTAAATGGACGATATTCTTGCCACCAAAAAAAAAGACTGCCAGCTATATTACCATCATCACCTACAAAGCAAAACGTCTGGCAGTGCAACTTGAACATCGAATCATTGCGCTTTAAGTTATGGACATTAGAAGTTATTCATTGCTGCCACCGGTTAAAAAGTACTCAGTGTATGGTAGGAACACCCACAATGCAGACTGCCACCCTAAAGGACATTGGTGAACCAAATGGATTCATCTGTAGTTTTGTGGTCACCATTTCTGATAATGAAGCAAACCTGGAATTAAGCGGCAGTTAACCAAATACAAATTCTCTTGCTGCCGTGGCGGGATTTGAAGGGAGATCTCCAGATTATTAGTCCAGGCCTCGGAATCACCAGTCCAGGCCAAATGAAAATGAAAATCGCTTATTGTCACAAGTAGGCTTCAAATGAAGTGACTGTGAAAAGCCCCTAGTCGCCACATTCGCCTGTTTGGGGAGGCTGGAACGAGAATTGTGTGAAAGATTGCATGCTAAAGAGGTTGGCATTGTGAAACAGATTGCGTTACCTGCATTAGTGAAGGATTCTAAACTGGTGGTGATTTATAGGCATGGGGTACAAGAGGAGCCTCTTTTTAAATTGACCAGGAACTTGGGGAGCCTACAGTTCCCCATTGCTCTCTCCGTGGCAACGCCTCAGCCAATCGCCACATTCCGGCGCCTCTTCGCGGAGGCTGGTACGGGAATTGAACAGTGCTGCTGGCCTGCCTTGTTCTGCTTTCAAAGCCAGCGATTTAGCCCCGTGCTAAACCAGTCCCAAAAAGGGCACTGCATCTGAGAATATGCCACCATTCTACAGCACAGCAAGCTGCCCGGTAAACCACCCTTCTCCACTTCTCAAGCGCCAATTTGGAGATGTTACAGCAGTTCAGTCCTTACACAATGACATTCATAAGCCTAGAGAACACACATGCAAGGGTCTAGAGAAAATGGAGAAAACACATTGACACTTCTTAGTGGCTCAGTGTCTCGTCGCTGTACCTTTCAGCCTCATACCATCTCCCAATCCATTCTAAACTGCTCGTCAAGGCACTGCCAGAATCTTCTACTCCCAGGGTTCACAACAAATGGTCTTTAAATCCTACACAACAGGCCGTAGGCCCTTAACGGCTGTTTGGCACCACCTCTGATGGTCTGTATTAAAAAATATTCACAGAAAACTGGCTGTTGTACAGTTCCATATTAGAGTATCACCTTCAGCAGACAGACACTGCAATTGAGTTGGCAAATGGATTATCGCATTGTGTTACAAGATATAAAATCACCCTCCACACTAAAAAACGGCTTAGCTGTAAACTTTCAACTAGAATGATATAGATTGATGGATACATACCTGATTGATGGATACATATCTGTTTCACACAACTTAAAAGCTTATAAAATAGGCAGAAATGAAAAAAACATATTGGTCTGACCAGTATGTGGCCCGTCTGGAACTAGTCATGGCCTACGTTATATCTATCGCGATACAGATGTGGGAAAACATGTTGCTCAAGTAGAAACACCCATTTTCATCATTGACTCAAAGCGATCGGAACCTCAGCAAAACACTAATTCCTGGTCACAAGAGTTCGAGTACTCCCCAACTTAGCAGAGGGTTGTGCAAACATGCGCACGCAGACACACATTTCACATAAAGCCGCTGCATTTGTTCATTGCCTGACAAACGTGGGGGACAAAATGTTTCTTGTGTTTTCATAAGATGGCTGAAATCTTGACCAGTTGACCTGTGACATGCTGTGCTGTGAGGAGAGATCTACATTGAGAAACAGATCAAAACAAATATTCTACACCTCTGAGCTCAAGATTAAGCTTGGCCGCCTCTGCTACTCATCATACCCTGGGAACGCAACACAAGGTCAGGTTTTTAAACCCATTGCATCAATTCATAGAATCATAGAATAAGCACAGCACAGGTGCCCATTTGGCCTATTGCACTGTTGCCAGCTATTTGAAAGATATCTAATTAATTCCAATCCCCTGCCTTTCCCCATAGCCCAGTAAATGTTTTCCTTTTCGAGCAGTCGGCTAATTCTCTTTCGAAACTTATTACTGTAAGAGCTTGCCCTACCCTTTCAGATAGTTCATTCCAGGTCACCGCACACTGCGCAAAAAAAAATTGTTTCAAGATCTGAACAACTATCAAATCATCCCTCAATCTTCTTTACTCCAAAAGAGAACCACCCTACTTTCTCTATTCTCTCCATGTAACCTGCGCCCCTCAGCCTGGCACCAGTCTCCTCTACACCTGGAGGCCTTTGCATATTGGCCAAAATGCTACAAGCGGAGGCCTAACCTGTGCTTATTAATAATAATGACAATAATAATCTTTATTGTCACAATAGGCTTACATTAACACTGCAATGAAGTTACTGTGAAAGGCTCCGAGTCGCCACATTCCGGCGTCTGTTCGGGTACACAGAGGGAGAATTCAGAATGCCCAAATTACCTAGCAGTACGTCTTTTGGGACTTGTGGGAGGAAACCGGAGCACCCGTTTTCGTTGGAAAGACGGAGGTTGAGGGGGGACCTGATTGAGGTCTACAAAATTATGTGAGGTATGGACAGGGTGAATAGCAACAAGCTTTTTCCAAGAGTGGGGGTGTCAATTGCAAGGGATCACGATTTCAAGGTGAGAGGGGGAAAGTTTAAGGGAGATGTGCGTGAAAAGTTTTTTTACGCAGAGGGTGGTGGGTGCCTGGAACACTTTGCCAGCGGAGGTGGTAGAGGCGGGCACGATAGCATAATTTAAGACGTATCTAGACAGATATATGAACAGGCGGGGAACAGAGGGAAGTAGATCCTTGAAAAATAGGCAACAGGTTTAGATAAAGGATCTGGATCAGCGCAGGCTGGGAGGGCCGAAGGGCCTGTTCCTGTGTTGTAATTTTCTTTGTTTACCCGGTGGAAACCCACGCAGACCGTGCAGACTCCGCACAGATTATGACCCAAGCGGGAATCGAACTGGGGGCCCCGGACTGTGAAGCAACAGTGCTAGCCACTGTGCTGCTATACTGTTGTCATAACTTCCATGGTTCTTGTAACTTCAGCCTTTAATCACAAAGCCACGGGTCTTGTGTGCCTTTTTAACAGCCTTCTGACTTCCCTTCCCGCCTTCAAAAGACTTGTGTCTACACACCTAGATCTCCACTTTTGCACCATTTAAAACTGTACCATTTATTAGTCTCAACTTCAATTTATTTTAGTTATATTCATAAGTAGCAATTAGATTTGAGCAGGCAAATCTGACAAAGACTGCAGACATATGCAATGAATCTTTCGTCACAGAATTTCAATTTTAAAACTCTGCTATGGCCATGTCTCACGACTGACTTTAGTTGACACGGCAATGGAATAAAAGCGCATATATAAACGATTTGAAAGAAAATGTAGCTGGTCTGATTAGTAAGTTCGCAGACAACACAAAAATTGGCGGAGTTGCAGATAGTGAAGAGAGTTGTCAGAGGATACAGCAGGGTATAAACTGGTTGGAGTCTTGGGCGGAGAAATGGCAGACAGGGGTTTAATCCGGACAAGTGTGAGGTAATGCACTTTGGCAGGTCCAATGCTTGTAGGAATTACACAATAAATGGTAGAACTCTTGCGAGTACTGAGAGGCAGAGAGATCTGGGCATGTCCACCGATCACTGAAAGTGGCAATGTATGTGGATACGGTGGTCAAGAAGGCATTCAGCATGCTGGCCTTAATCGGTCAGGGCACTGAATATAAACATTGGCAAGTCATGTTGCAGCTGTACAGGACCTTAGTTAGGCCTTATTAGGAATATATTGTATAATTCTGGTCGCCACACTACCAGAAGGATGTGGATGCTTTGGAGAGGGTACAGAAGCGGTTCACTAGGATGTTGCCTGGTATGGAGGGCATTAGCTATGAGGAGAGGTTAGAGAAACTCGGTCTGTTTTCACTGGAAGTTGAGAGGCGACCTGATAGAGGGCTACAAGATTATGAATGGCATGGACAGAGTGGATAGTCAGATGCTCTTTCCTTGGGTGGGAGAGTCAAGTATTAGGGGACATAGGTTTAAAGTGCGCGGGGAAAAGTTTAGAACTGATGTGCGAAGCAAGTTTTTTTTTCTACACAGAGGGTGATAAATATATGGAACGTGCTGCCTGGGGAGGTGGTCCGATAGCGGCATTTAAGGGACATCTAGACAAATATGCGAATAAGGTGGGAATGGAAGGATACGGACACCGTAAGTGCAGACAGTTTTAGTTTAGGCAGATACCATGGTCGGCGCTGGCTTGGAGGGCCGAAGGGCCTGTTCCTGTGCTGTATTGTTCTTGGTTCAATGAATTCATAGCCGCGTATTAAAAGTTTACACAATTCACATTATATTATGTCTCCCGAATAGGGTGCGTTCAAACGATTCGGGGGACACGCAGGTTGATGTTTTTGTTAGGCTCGAGGTGCACTCCTCTCCATTCTGTCCTGCAGCAATTCAGCTTGTGCAGGGGCAATACAATAGGAAACATTGAAGCTAGGTAATGTTTATCACAAAGCAGAATAAAAAGTCACAAGTGTCCATCTAGGATAGGACATTTCACATCTCTAACTCCATTACACTGCAATTACTCCCAGATTAACCACTGCAAAAATAAATCCCGGCATAATCCTTGGATTAATTTTACACCATAGGAATGGTGTGCAGGCCACATCCAATATCTGTGGAGAAACAATCCTCCCAACAGATAAAATAGGTTCTATGAAAGCACCAGATTTCTCATCTTTTGATGTTTGAAAGGCTGTGTCTCTTGACTATCCGAGAGGGACCTGTAGAGTTTCTGGGTTGTGTACGGTAATGACAAGGGAACGGTTTATTCAACGGTCTTTAGCGTCTCTTACATACGTTTGTCTGCCAATGCTAAAGAAGTCCCCCCCCCTCTAAATCTCCTACCCCATACCTTAAATCTATGCCCCCTGGTCATCAACCCCTCCATCAAGGGGAAACGTTTCTTCCTGTCTACTCTATCTGTGCCCCTCATAATTTCATACATCTCAATCATGCCCCCCCTCAGCCTCCTCTGCTCCAAGGAAAACAATCCCAGTCTATCCAATCCCTCTTCATAGGTAAAATTCTCCAGCCCAGGCAACATTTGGTAAATCTTCTCTGTACCCTTTCCAGTGCCAACAGAACTACACACACATTCTAATTGTGGCCTAACCAGCGTTTTATACAATTCCAGCAAATCCTCCCTGCTCTTAAACTCTATGCCTCAGCTACTAAAGGCAAGTACACCGTACTATACTTTGTATGCTTCAGCCAATGCCCATGTCTATATATTTACATTGTGTATTTATCTTGTGTCCTATGTGTTTCATGTGTGGAATGATCTGCCTGGAAGTTACGCAGAACAATACTTTTCATGTGCCATGGTACACGTGACAATAAATCTAAATATGCATCTTAACCATTGTATCCACCTGCCTGCTACCTTGAAGGGACTGGTATATATGCACACCAAGGTTCCTCTGATCCTTGTGTTCCCTAGGTCCTGCTGTTTATCATGTATTCCCTTACCTTGTTTCTCCTGCCCAAGTTCATCACTTCACACTTATCCAGATTATATTCCTTTTGCCACTGATCAGCCCATCTGACCAGCCCATCTATATCCACCTGTAAATTTCGGCTATCCTCCCCACCAATTTTCGTATAATCCACAAACCTACTGATCAACCCTCCTACATACATGTCTAAATTATTTACATAAACCACAAACAGCAAGGGCCCCAAACACTGATCTCTGCGGGACCCCAATGGACACCAACTTCTGGTCGGAAAAACACCCCTCGACCATCACCCTCTGCTCCCTGCCACTCAGCCAATTACGGATCCAATTCTCTACATTTCCTTGGATCCAATGGGCTCTTACCTTCGCTATCAGACCCCATGTGGGACCTTATCAAAAGCCTTGCTGAAGTCCAAGTAGATGACGTCAACTGCATTTCCCTCACCTACACACCTGGTCACCTCTTCAGAAAATTCAGTCAAGTTGGTCAGACACGACTTCCCTCAACAAAACCATTGTGACTGTTCTCGATTAATCCCTGCCTCTCCAAAGGCAGATTAATTCTCTCTCAGAATTGCTTCCAATAGTTGCCCCATCACTGAGGTTAGACTGACTGACCTGTAGTTTCCTGGTTCATCCCTTCTTGACTAACGGCACCACATTGGCTATCCCCAGGCCTCCAGCACCTCTCCTGTGACTAGACAGGAATTGAAAATTATTGCCAGCGCCCCTGCTATTTCCTCCCTTGCCTCATTCAACAGCCTGCAATACATTTCATCTGGCCCTGGAGATTTATCCACTTTTCAGCCTGACAGACCGCTCAAACCTTCTGTGCCAACGTTATTCTCTTTAATTTTATCACAGTCCTTCTGTTCAAAAGTACACACGATGCCATACTTTTTGAAATCATTCTTTGCCCTGATGCAAACCACCATTTTAAACAACAGTGTCCATTCCACAGCAATGCCTCACGCATTTAAAATTTGCTCAGTAATTGTTCCGATGCGTACTTTTGGAGAAAACCCCCAAAAGGTAGTGGTATTGATTGCTATAGCCATATGTAAAGGACCTTTCAGCATTCCCATCACACAAACAAAATTCTGTATGTTCTCTTGACAAAGATGAAAATGTCCACTGTAATCAATTCTGGGCAATGGAACATGGCACTAAAAGAAATAATTATAAAAAATAAATTTAGAGTATCCAATATCCTTTTTTTCCCCAATTGAGGGGCAATTTAGTGTGTCCAATCCACCTACCCAGCACATCTTTTGGGTTGTGGGGGCGAGACCCACGCGGACATGGGGAGAATGTGCAAACTCCACACGGACAGTGACCCGGGGCCGGGATCGAACCCGGCTCCTCAGCACCGAAGGCAACAGTGCTAACCACTGCGCCGCCCTAATTTTTAGCTTTTTAAATGCATTAAAATTGAACGCTGCAAAACAAGCTGCTGAACCTACTTGGTTGGACATCGCGCATACGTAATGGAATTGAGGTTTTTACGCTTTAAACTCACTGGTTTAGCTCACTGGGCTAAATCGCTGGCTTTTAAAGCAGACCAAGCAGGCCAGCAGCACGGTTCGATTCCCGTACCAGCCTCCCCAGACAGGCGGTGGAATGTGGCGACTAGGGGCTTTTTACAGTAACTTCATTGAAGCCTACTCGTGACAATAAGCGATTTTCATTTTCATTTCATTTCATGAAGTAGGAGATCATGTGCCAAGTTGCAGGACTTCCCATTCCAGATAATACATAATCAGCTCATCTAACAAGATAAATCAAGGCAGGCCAAGATGATGGTGACGGAAGTGGGAAAGAATCAAAAACAAAAGAGTCTCTATCTGTGGTGCAAACGTCAGTAACTTTATATAAACACATGCCACCACTTCACTACTAAAATGAATAACCAATTACCAGGTCAAGCATTATGATTCACAGCAAAGGGCTCGGCATTAAGTTGTTATGACCAGTGTCCTGATAAAGGAGGCATGATCATTTCCCCCAACTGCAATGTACCAGCAGTTTTAGATCCAATTAACCACAGCCAGTGTCAAAATAATCTAGAAAGTGAAATGCACGTAAAATGGCTTATTTAAACACCTGTTGCTTTCAGGGAAGACTTTATATTCAAATGGAAATGCATGATTTAAGCCCACAGCAATTTACTCAATCCAACCATACCTCGACCAGAAGGGTCAACCGAATCTGGATTAGAATATACAATGGAATTAAAAACAGCAGCCAATTCAGTCAAGTAATCATAATATAAACTGCATTCTATACACCAGCACTTGACAATATAACAAGTTAACTAACCACTTCTCAGTTTCAAAAGTTTCTTGAAAGAAAACTAACCATCTAAAATATTGACACTCAGATCAATTTAGCCATTTTTGAATTTGCCTCAGCATTGAAGTTCACAGATGCTTTTCAGAGATCTAAAACGGAATCTTTGATTAACAGTTAAGGCAGTTCGAGAAATCCCTTTACAAACTATAAAACACTCACATATTTTGGATCACCAGCCTTTGAAACAAACTTCAAAAGTCAATAAATTTATGACGGACGACAACGTGCGCAGGAACTGGAATTTCTGGATTAAGTGAATGGTATCTGCAATGCTTCAAGCTTTTATCCGATTTGATACAATTTTCCCCAACGCAAACACAGAGCTCACACAGCTTTCCCCAACGCAAACAGAGCTTACACTTCAGTGAGAAGAGCGGCCAAATATCTTCTTCAAACAACCACAGAGACTAAAATTGGTCAGCAAGAGCAATAATTGTCACATTATGGCCATTAGAAGGTTGATGACTGGGTTAAGTTGTGCTACGTCGCAAGGAATGTTAAACATATGTTCTGGAAAACCCGCCAAGCAACAGTAGTGATTGCGATCTGTGGAATAGTAACATTGGGCTGTTTAATGAATAGCTCTCTCTCTCTCTCCGATACTGGGAGGCGCCCCTGTGGTAGGGTGTGGGTGGATTTCCTACAAAGTCACTAATGTGAAGAGATTCCGCCCCTTGCAACCCACCCACCCCCACCAGGCTGGTTTCCGAGCAATTGTATTTCATCTTTCAAGTAAGCGACTAGTTTTGGTTTCCTGCATGCCTGCACTAAGGCGGCGTAGTTCTGGACATAGGGGCCCTTCATCTCGAAACAGGGAAATTTTCCATTGTCAGATCAGTCAAACTGGTGACGAGCAGAAACAGATCTTCAGTACGTTTTCGGAGAATACTAAAAAGAGCATTCTTCCAAGCGCTGCTTTGAAACAGGAACGCAATTCCAGTTCCGAGCTGTGCGCTTGCTGCAATGAATTCTTCGGGGGGGGGGGGGAAAGAGCAGAGTACTGACATTCTTTGCCGTTCAACCAGATGCTAACAATTACTTGAGGCAGAAGAAACTAACAGGCTCTTAGGGCAGATTATTTACAGTAGCTGAAGAATACAACTGCTTACATTAACATTTTCAAGTCATTACTCTCCGTCATTAATATTGTGGTTGACTGGAATCGTGAAAGAGTTCCGATAACAAATCCTTTACCTCGAATATCAGAAACTGCGCTCAGGGATGCTGTTACAGTGGATGTATATGCACATTGCTGCTCTTTCTAATAATAATAACAATAATCTCTTATTGTCACAAGTAGGCTTAAATTAACACTGCAATGAAGCTCCTGTGAAAATCCCCTAGTCGCCACACTCTGGCGCCTGTTCAGGTACACAGAGGGAGAATTCAGAATTTCCAATTCACCCAACAGCACGTCTTTCGGGACTTGTGGGAGGAAACCGGAGCACCCGGAGGAAACCCACGCAGACTCGGAGAGAACATGCAGACTCCGCACAGACAGTGACCCAAGCCAGGAATCAAACAAGGATCCCTGGCGCTGGGGAGCAACAGTGGTAAGCACTGTGCTACCGTGCCACCTGATTCTAATGTGACGTGCCGGAATGTGGCGACTAGGGGATTTTCACAGTAACTTCATTGCAATGTAAGCCTACTTTGACAATAAAGATTATCATTAAGGTAGGAGGAATTAGGACCATACTGAAGTAATGAAATCAACTGAGGGGGGCGGTCTACATTGAATCGATAGATTTTGGTCAAAGGACAGGGAGGTTTTGTGAGAAATCATGGGGAATGTCACAGCCTGAAAGTTAATCAAAGCAAGATTTATCGCCAGCTAACAACCCAGAAAGAGCAGACATTGCTACGCAGTAGTGAAGGTAGCAGCTAACAACCCAGAAAGAGCAGACATTGCTACGCAGTAGTGAAGGTAGCAGCAAGTTTTTGCACAGTAAGATCCCATAAACAGCAATGATCAGGTTATCTGCTTTCTAATTACGGAGGTTGAGGGATATCCATTGGCTGAGGTCACTGGGAGGAATCCTAAAGTCTTTCTTCAAAATACTACCATGGGATCATTTACATCAATTCCAGAGGTAAACGTGGCCTTGTTGTAACACTGATCTGAAAGCCAACAACTTCATAGCTGCAGCACTCATTCCGAGCTGGAGTGACGGGGGAGATTTCTTTATGTGCAAGTTTCTGGAGTGGAATTTCCACTTAACCCTTTGATTTAATAGTAAGAATGTTACCAGTGCGCCATGGTTGAAGCTGGACCATGTCCTGAAAGTTGAATCTCGTTCTAGCACACTTTTCACTAGGATCAGTATATCATCATGAGTTACTAAAACATGTTTGTATGGAGCGGCGTCACGTGTGAGCAATAATCTTGATCAATAAGGGGATTTCTTGATTAATGAAAAATGAAAATCGCTTATTGTCACGAGTAGGCTTCAATGAAGTTACTGTGAAAAGCTCCTAGTCGCCACATTCCGGCGCCTGTTTGGGGAGGCTGTTACGGGAATTGAACCGTGCTGCTGGCCTGCCTTGGTCTGCTTTCAAAGCCAGCGATTTAGCCCTGAGCTATAAGGGGATCAATCAGGGATGAAGGGGAGTAGGCAGGAGAATGGGGATGAGGAATATATCAGCCATGATCGAACGGCGGAGCAGACTCGATGGGCCGATGGCCTAATTCTGCCTCTATATCTTATGGACTTGGGTCTCTAACTTCTGCTTTCCCTACTTCATCCATTCCCCTGCCCCCACCACCTGGCATTTTGTGTTTCTATTTCTTGACACCCAACAGCAACGTGGCAAGTGCATTACAATTCCTCTTTCAATTTGCGCTGCAGCTTGGCTGGCCGTTCCACAGGTTGAAAGAGGAGGACGTATACATCTGCAGCAAGAACTGAATAACTACAGTATAACTCATTCAAATTAAATCTAAGTTACGTTACCGACAGCTTCGCTCACTGAGAGATGGCTAGGGTGAAGAGTCATTAATCCACCTGCTTCCTTCAGCAATTTAGGCTTCAAAATTGTAGTGTTAACAAATTTTATTTGGGAAATGCAATTTCCTCCGTTCTTGCTAAAGATTGGAAGGGATATGGAATTCCCAATCCTGTCGTTGCTTTGATTTTATTGTGCTAGACACAAGATGCACTTCAGCAATTTGGCAAAACTTCTTCGACGGCACCTCCCAAATCGGTCTCCTCTACCCACCCCAAATAGGTGACCTCTACCCCCTAGAATGTCAAAGACTGCAGACACATGGCAACACCGTCAGTGGCAAGTTCTTCCTGTTGCAGATATCTGTGTTTTATATCATTCATAATTTTTCCAATAGATCTTTCAGTTTTGTGGAAAATTACCATTTTAAAATGGAAATAAATGGAAACACCTGGTTGAGAAGCTGGTTAAACAACCCTGAATTAAGTACAAATCAAACAGACCTGGGATAAAAGCAGTTCGAAAAGGGAATTCCTATCGTGTTACTGGGATGACGGTCAGTGGAATTCACATCTAGGATGATACTATATTAGGCTACACCGGAGCTCCCTGGAGGTGGCAGCTTGACTTAAGGAATCTTAAAAGAGACTTTGAAGCAGAGTGTAAACCGGGGCAATTTCAATTGCTCATTTAGTTTCCCCAGATCAAAGAAACTCTGAAAGCAAATTGTAAACAATGGACTTCTTGTTGGAACCAGTGAGTTTAGCAAGATAGAAGATATCCCCATTACATATATGAATTATCCTGGTGAATCTCAGGCTCAGTGGGTTGTTTTGATGGAAGAAACATAATTAGTTTAAACTTCTATTGAGAACATCCCTGGAACGTCTGGCTGCGGTGGGGGTAGACACACAGATGTACCGCTTTGTTTTAGGATTTTATTTGGGTGTTTTCCTCTCAAACAGCCAGTCAGCTTATTTGCAGCTGCAGTTTGATGAAAGCAGAGCAAGAATCTGCCCAGAGCTGCAAACCAGCTGCACCATCGCAGAGGGCTATCACAGCAAGGGTGCTTTCTGATGATTTTACTCGCTGAGCAGGAAGGCAGCAAGGCCCATGCGAGACTTGGGGAGTTCGTAGTTGTGAGATCGAGAGACGTAGAGGGCCACGCAGTCAAATGCTCGTGGAAAGATCCTAAGAAATCTCATACTCTTCAACATTACAGGCATTCTCTGTGTATCAAAAGGAATTTCGGAGAGCTATGGTATGCCTTGGAGAAGTGAATGAAACCTAAAGATTCTGTAACTGTATAAGCGGGTCTCTCAATAAAACGTAGAAATGGATTCAAAACTTCATTACGAAATTTAACAGCATTTGTTTTTTGAAAAACATTTGCACAGTAAAGATTTTTTGTTTAAAATATGAAATTTGCTGAATAGTTCTTTCAGCTAATAGCTAGGCGTTTGAATTTCTGTTAGATTATTACCAGTCGAGAGAGAGATCATATCGGCCTCCATGTCAGACATCACCCTGACCTGGAGATATATGGCTGTTTCTTTACATTTGCTGGGTCAAGATTCTGAACTCACTACCCAACAGCATGGTCAAGGTACCAGCTCCACAAAGATTTCAGCAGTTCACCACAACCTCCTCAAGGGCAATTAGGGATGGGCAACAAATGCTGGTCATAGAGCCACAAGAGCTTTGCAGCACACAAAGAGGCCCTTCGTTTCTGCGACAGCCATCAAGCACCCATTTATTCTAATCCCAGCACTTGGTCCATAGCCTTATATGCTGTGGCACTTCACTTGCTCATGTAAATGCTTCTGAAATGTTGTGTGTGTTATATAGGACCAGAGTTTAACAGCAGTTGCCATCAACATCCATACTCCATGAAGAATGAATTAAGCTGCTAAAGTCGGAAAAAACTTCAGTCAAAAGCAGGTGGCTTATTTTTCCCTCTTACTACAGCAACGTTGGCTGCAGGTTGAAGTGGAAAAGACGATTACATGTTAATTCTTTACCGATCTCTCTGAAGAAGCAATTGTAAGTAGCGTCAGAAACTGATGGGGCTGCTCAATTCTGCACATTGGAGTGGACATTTCAGACAGAAATTATGACGACATATTCAGAGTTTGCAACACTCAATCTGCATATTTAATGCCTCCTTTTGAAGACTAATATTCAAGTAAACACAGTGATGTTCCCCAACATTCTCACTGTTTTTTTTTAAACAAAAGGAGCCTGGAGCGTAAAAAAAGGTCACCTGTCAATATTTCAAATCCCCACTCCACCAAAACGGACACAACAACCACCCATTTGCAAAGGGGACACATTGCCTGGTATGGGAATTAAGTTTAATTTAAAAGCTGGCGAACTACTAAAGTTGCGAGATAGATTCATCAATGTTTAACTCGTGAAAACGGGCCCATTGGTTACTGCTGAAAAGTATTGTAAATTAAATGAAAGCTTGTAAAATAATGCAAGTTACATGTAATGCAGTATCTAAAGCAGCATTACATTTCAAATTCTGACCCACAAACTAATTGATTAATGACTTTCACACACAAAAATATCGATCTGTAAAATTAACATGAACAGAAAGCATATTTATTCAGCACATTTCACAACGTCATGACATCCGCAAATGCTTTACAACCAATGAAGCGCTGTTGCTTCACAGCGCCAGGGTCCCAGGATCAATTCCCAGCTTGGGTCACTGTCTGTGCAGAGTCTGCACGTTCTCCCCGTGTCTGCGTGGCTTTCCTCCGGGTGCTCCGGTTTCCTCCTACAAGTCACAAAAGACGTGCTTGTTTGGTGAATTGGACATTCTGAATTCTCCCTGTGCTGGAATGTGGCGATTAGAGGATTTTCACAGTAACTTAATTGCAGTGTTAATGTAAGCCTACTTGCCACACTAATAAAGATTATTATTGAGCCGTAGTCACTCAGGGCAAATGTTGGGTAGAACAGGCCCCTGGGCCACTAAAAGCTCAACATATCTTTTAAGTGAGGAGCGGTTTAACAGCAGAGCACAGATCAATGTTGAGACTTTAGAACAAGGGAAAGGCAAACTATCCACTAGATTCAACAAATAAAATGTAATAAACCACCAGCATCGGATTTTTCACTCGTTGAGAAGAAATGAGGCATTGGACTTGCTCTAGCTCATGGTTGATGACACTGACTGTGATTTGACATGTTTCTTTTAGTACAACTATACAGAGCAGGTGTGGGCTATAAGAGATACAGTAGAAGGTAGGGATACGATCACCATGGTAAAAGGTTAAAATTCTAAGACACATAAAGGTAATTTTCCTTTGCTCCTCAGGTGCTTGCTATGTGTCACGAATAGAAAGAGATAGATCACTCTCAGCATGGCAACAGCTGTCTGAGTTATGCGATTCCCCTACCCTCCACAAAAACTCCAAAGACCAATAAAAGTTCCCCATGTGGAAAGTGTTTAATCTTGTAAACGTTTTCTCGTGTGCGGATGTGAATCATCAGAAAAACCCAATGAGTTCCATGTTAGACGACCTTTCCCTACAGTTTATATCATCTGTTTTTAAAAGGAACAGCCCTGCATTTAAAAGAGCTGAACAGGAAAGTTCCAGGAGTTCGCAAACAGAGGTGATGTCAGAACTTCCCTCACGATTCCCTTTAACAAAATATTGCTTTTCATTTCCCATCAGTGATTTACACTTGAGGCTGATGCCTCCATAAAGTTGATCAAGAGAGCGCACCCATGTGCGAATGCCCATTTGGAATGCACGAGTGAAATGTCATGAATAAGCATCGTGTATTTGTTATTTCGCAAAGTGTGCTTCTCACTACATCGATCTTTAGACTCGGGAGGCTAAATTGCCTCCTCCTGCTCCTAGGTCACATGTTCTAGAAAATGCTCTGGCTGATTTTGCAATCTGGCTCAGATGAGGAACATATCAGCCATGATAGAATGGTGGAGCCGACTCGATGGGCCAAATGGCCTAATTCTGCTCCTATATCTTATGAACACTAAGAAAATTCCTGGCATATTTATAATGCTCAATGCTACAACACAGCATTGCGGTGTCAATATTAGCATAGCAGTAAGTTGTGGAGATAGTTTCCAAACACAGAAGTTATGAGGCATCCTGCCTGACATTTAAAACTCCAAGCTAGATGCATGTTATAGTCACTACAACATTCATCTACCTGCAGCCCGAAACATTAAGCAAGCGTGAGTGCTAATTTTGACCCAAGTGCCAGTTTGACAACTCTCCAGAATTGGCCTGGAGTCTCCGGAAAGTTGAAGATCAATCTCCAGGATGCTGCTGTGTGCAATCCTGGGGGAGAAGAATTATCAAAGCATTAAAAAAAACCTTCTTTTTGTTTTGCCATTTCCTTTGCATTCCTTAGTCTCTTTGCCAGACATTAAAATATTGAAAATGGGGAGGGGGTGTGGGCTGTTTTTGGCTGACGAGTCAATCACAATCCAATTGCATAGCTGGGTAGTGAATCTTTTTGCTTTCCAATTGCATGTGAAGGCAGTGTGTCATAAGGATGGAAGTGTTGGCCGACACATGGAGGCAATTCAGGAGATGGAATCTCCAGAAGTACACTTAAATCACAGTTGGCAACCTTACTCAAGTGTAATACATGTGTCCTGACATTTGTAGTCTAGAAGTGGATATTTTGGAGGCTGTAGCCATAGTTGCGAACCAGTTTCCACCTTGCAGCCATGCAAAAGATTCAAAAGAGTTGGGATAAAAACTCACTGATGTGCAATGGTACAAGAAATGGGCTCTACAATAGAACTAATCTTCTTTAATTTCTTTTTAAAATAATAATGTGAATGTCAAATTTTTTTTTTAAGTCGTAAAAAATGAGTATAGTACTCCCATTCAAAACTGTTTTAGAATCACCAGCAAGGTGCTGAATACTAATTCACAAGCATAGATTTCTCTTGGGCTTTAATGCATAATTCCTGGAAGGTACAGCAAGAATGGAATGGCTGGTCAACAACTGAATTCTAGCGCTAATAGGCAGCCAAAGGCAAATAAGGGACCGTTAACACACCGAGCAAAAACTAGCAATAATTTTCTAGCACTTAAAACATAATTACCATTTTTGTTTTTAAATGCTAAAAGTTGCAACAAAAAAAAAACCCACGATTTAAAGAGAAGAAGGGACCGTACCTCAATGCCCTGGCAAACGTTTTTAAAAATAAATTTAGAGTACCCAATTCATTTTTTTTCCAATTAAGGGGCAATTTAGCATGGCCAATCCACCTAGCCTGCACATCTTTGGGTTGTGGGGGCGAAACCCACGCAAACATGGGGAGAATGTGCAAACTCCACACGGTCAGTGACCCAGAGCCGGGATCGAACCTGGGACCTCGGCGCTGTGATGCCACAGAGCTAACCATTGTGCCACCGTTTATTACCCACTATCTGGTCATTTATCTCACTGCAGTCTGCAAATTGGCCACTACACAACCCAATACTCAGGGTTTCAAACACGCTATGTAATTGTACTTTTCTTTCCTCTCCTCCTCACTTTAATGAACTTTGGTACCTTAACAGTTTGAGCATCTGCTACACGTCAGATCGCAACGGTAAAAAATGGCAGCACGGTAGCACAGCGGGGCGGTGCAGGAGCACAGCGGGGCGGCACGGTAGCACAGTGGTAAGCACTCCAGGGTCCCAGGTTCGATTCCTGACTTGGGTCACTGTCTGTGTGAAGTCTGCACGTTCTCCCCGTGTCTGCGTGGGTTTCCTCCGAGTGCTCAAGTTTCCTCCCACAGTCCAAAGATGTGCAGGTTAGGTGGATTGGCCATGATAAATTGTCCTTACCGAACAAGCGCCGGAATGTGGTGACCAGGGGCTTTTCACAGTAACTTCATTGCAGTGTTAGTACAAGCCTACTTGTGACAATAAAAATATTTAAAAAGGTTAGGTGGGATTACTAGGTTACGGGGATAGGGTGTGGGCTTGGGTAGGGTGCTCTTTTCAAGGGCCGGTGCAGACTCGATGGGCCGAATGGCCTCCTTGTGCACTGTAAATTCTACGATTCTACGAAAAATACACCCCACTGCTGTTGGGGACCACGCCTACAAAACAAAACGACAAAAATGCTCAGCTAGAAAACAAGCTTCAGGTGACAGGTTTGCTTGCGTGATCAATATTGTAATCACTTCCTGAACAACATCCAACTTACCTTCATTCTACATCACAACCGTAAGCCCCCAGACCTTCGGTACTGGTACGCAAGACAGCAGGAGATGTTGAAATGTAGATGTTAGGCAACGGAGCACCTGTACTGCATTGCTCGAGCCTTTAAAAACAGTGCAGTACGAGTCCTGATTTAACACAAGTGTCAAATAAATTTCTGTTAAAAATTGCAAACTGAAGTATTTCACCCCATGGAAACGGCCTCCCCCGCAGGATGGGTGGGGCAACACAACACACGGGTGAAATCTAACTCGATAAATCAGAAGCTGAAGGAGTTGCACGGAGGCTGGATTTGAGTTACTCGTCACCACTCCTTAGCCTCAAATGTCTGCGGGTTCTGTGAAAATCCAGAGTGGTCCGAAGAATGGAGTCTAGCTTTAAACTAGAAGCCGGAAGTCACTGATATAAACTCCACCGTGTTCCAACTGCAATAAATTGAGCTGGCTTTAAAAGCATTACTCGAGATCATTTATCACAAAGGCACTAGCGTATCCTAGTTTGGCAGCAATGGAGTGGGATTAAACCCATGGTAAATTATAGCTGTTACTCCTATCATAAGGAATCAGTTACAAACGCTAAGAAGTCAGATATCTGTACATGAGGAGTATTATTTCCATTGTTGCCAATGAATGAAAAGTACTTGTGGATGCTTTGGAGAAGGTGCAGAGGAGGTTCACCAGGATGTTGCCTGGTATGGAGGGCGCTAGCCATGAAGAAAGGTTGAGTAGATTAGGATAATTTTCATTAGAAAGACGGAGGTGGAGGGGGGACCTCATTGAGGTCCACAAAATCATGAGAGGTATGGACAGGGTGGATAGCAAGAAGTTTTTTCCCCCCCAGAGTGAGGGACTCAATCACTAGGGGTCACAAGTTCAAGGTGAGAGGGGAAAAGTTTAAGGGAGATATGCGTCAAATATACGCAGAGGGTGGTGGGTGCCTGGAACGCATTGCGGCGGAGGTGGTAGAGACGGGCACGATAGCACCATTTTAGATGCATCTAGACAGATACATGAATGGGCAGGGAGCAGAGAGATACAGATCCTTAGAAAATAGGCAACAGTTTTAGATAGAGGATCTGGATCGGCGCAGACTTGGAGGGCCGGAGGGCCAGTTCCTGTGCTGTAATTTCTCTTTGTTCTTTGTACTTCTGTAGCTTTGTTTCTCAGAGTGACCAAGAGAGCTGTAACTCGAGCCAAATACTTGGACTCGGGTCTGACGCAAGTCACATTTTCTTTGATTTGCGATTTTGACGTAACAACTTGGAGAGAAATAACCTGTGCGAGGGTTAAACCGAGATATGGCACCATGCAGTCAACTGGTGTTTTGGCAAGAACCACAATGTATGGAGTTCCTGTGCTCCACCTGCCTGATCTCACCTGAAAATTGGGTTGCCAGATCCACTGAGCAGCCTGCCAATCAGGGACTAAAGACCAGATTCCCTATTCCCTCCTTCCTCGGACCTTCTCACTCATCTTGAGCGAGGAGATGGCTTGTTTGTTGCTATCAGTGAAAACACCCAGATGTGGAGGGTGCAACACCAACTGGTGAGTTAACTAAAGGGTTTCTGCCCGGTTTCCCCTTGCACACATTGCCCACCCTGAAGTCCAAACACACAACATTTTCTGTGCCCAACCTTGACCTATGTGCTGGGGCTGGAGAGCGGGGCATCAGCACACAAAAGCGAAACCTTGACAGTGTTACCTTTATTATATGGATCAATTGCATTAAACGCTGAAATATTCCGATCACTTGCTTCACATTTAACACGTTATTGCCCTTGCAAGCTATACAACTATCACGTAGTCACTAAAAGTCGTATCAAGAAAGTTCAAAGAGAACTGCTGTCTGTAAAACATGTTGAACTAATGTGGTTGAAATGAAATATTCTTCACCAAATTAAAACCCTTCCTGAAGAGTAAGTTTTAATATTTTAACAATTAAAGGGTGCAGAGGAGGTTCACCAGGATGTTGCCTGGTATGGAGGGTGCTAGCTATGAAGAAAGGTTGAGTAGATTAGGATTGTTTTCGTTGGAAAGACAGAGGTTATGGGGGGGAACCTGATTGAGGTCTACAAAATTATGAGAGGTATGGACAGGGTGGATAGCAACAAGCTTTTTCCAAGAGTGGGGGTGTCAATTACAAGGGGTCACGATTTCAAGGTGAGAGGGGGAAAGTTTAAGGGAGATGTGCGTGGAAAGTTTTTTACGCAGAGGGTGGTGGTTGCCTGGAATGCTTTGCCAGCAGAGGTGGTAGAGGCGGGCACGATAGCATCATTTTAAGATGCATCTAGACCAGGGGTGGGCAAACTTTTCCGTGCAAGGGCCACATTCAGAAATTCACAATTCACAAAGGGCCGCATAGTATATTAAGTAAAATAATTACTTCACCCGGTTATGATTCTGGGCGCCTCATATAGAACATAGAACAGTACAGCACAGAACAGGCCCTTCGGCCCTCGACGTTGTGCCGAGCAATGATCACCCTACTCAAGTCAACGTATCCACCCTATACCAGTAAGTAACCCAACAGCCCCCCCCCCATTAACCTTAAAAAAAAAATTTAAAAAAAAAAAAAAAAAAAATTTTTTTAAAAAAATTTTTTTTTTTTTTTTTAATGACTTGGTGGGCCGCAGAAATACCTTTGGCGGGCCGCATGCGGCCCGCGGGCCGTAGTTTGCCCACCCCTGATCTAGACAGATATATGAACGGGCGGGGAACAGAGGGAAGTAGATCCTTGGAAAATAGGCGACAGGTTTAGATAAAGGATCTGGATCGGCACAGGCTGGGAGGGCCGAAGGGCCTATTCCTGTGCTGTAATTTTCTTTGTTCTTTGTAACCCTCAACATCCTGGGGTTACCACTGACCAGAAACTCAACTAAACTAGCCATACAAATACTGTACTTACAGGAGGTCAAAGGAATCCTGCAGTGAGTAGCTCACTTGCGGACACCCCGACACCATCTACAAGGCATAAGTCAGGAGTATGATGGAATACTCTCCACTTGCTTGGATGTGCAGCTCCTACAGCACCCTAGAAGCTCAACACCATCCAGGACAAAGCAGCCCACTTGATTGGCACCGTATCGACTAATATTCACTCCATCCACCTCCCGACGCACAGTGGCATCCGTGTGTATCATCTACAGGATGCACTGCAGGAACTCACCAAGTTTCCTTAGGCAGCACCTTCCAAACCCATGACCGCTACCATCTAGAAAGATGAGGGCAGCAAACACATGGGAACCTCACCATCCTGACTTGGAAATATAATCACTGCTCCTTTACTGTCGCTGGGTCAAAATCCTGCTCCCTCCATAACAGCACTGTAGGTTACCTGCATCACGATAACTGCAGCAATTCAAGAAGGCCGTTCACCACCACTTTCTCAAGGGCAATAAATGCTGACCTAACCAGCGATGCCCACATCCTGTAAATTAATGTTTTTAAATTTACTATCCAAATACAATTTTTACATGTGTTTCTGTTTGAAGAGCACCGCTCTTTTATGAAATTTATAGCTCTGAATTACTTCAGATTCTTATTAGTTATAATATGAATGACTGTAAAGGTCTCTTGTAACATTCAGCATTGAGGCCGCCAGTAAGCTTACAATTGATTACCTTGTCACTAAAGTCAGAAAATGAGAGTCCGGACTGCAAACAAAGTTCATCTCACAAATGAATCGGCCCAAACCTAGGATTATGACTGCTCTGGGAGTAAAGACTTCTTCAACTTCCATGCAATAAATAAGGATTAAAATGCAAACCAGTCTATCAGATTTGCAGAGCACGTTGAAGTACAGCAAAAAGAGTAAGAGGACATGTTCCTGACTTTCACTTAAAGAATGGCTCGTGTCTGGCGTTGGGAAAACTTGGCAACTACTCTAGTAACCAACTCTGCCTCTCAGAAGTTTGAGCATTTGCAAGGATTTCTCAAAAGAAAAGTTCAAAAATCACCGTCTGCTTCTGGTTCTCTGCTTCTGTAACCAAATGAGACTCATTTCAACGCGTTATTGAAAGCCACGTGCTAACGGGTGATCAGACTGTTGAGGTCAGTCTCACAATGTTCGATTCATTTTTCATGCTCTGTGTTGTCAATTATATAACTTCATAAAATTCACAAATATATAATTTCACCAAAATATTTCAAAGTAATTAGGTTAAACATATAGACCTCTCCTGAAGTGGCCTACAGTTCGGTGGTGATCAAACCATGTGGAAACTTTTCTATTGCTGTGACTGTTCAACTTGTAAGCAAGGCAGAGCAATCACCAAGGGTGCTTAAATTTTTGTGAAAACTCTCGAGTTAAAAAAACAATCCACTGAATTCTAAATTCCACATTTAATTCACCTCTTTGTCCACCATAATGAGAGTTTCACGTTTATTCACAAAATTAAAACCAAGTGCCACATTCTCAAACAAAACCACTTCAAGTACATGGGAAAGAAGGGGTAAATACAGGATCTGGTGCAACCTCTGCAATTGTTCAACACACATAGGGGGCGAAATTCTCCGACCCCCAGCAGGGTCGGAGAATCGTCTGGGGCCGCCGAAACTCCCGCCCCCGCCGTGGCAGAAATTCTCCGCCACCCGGGAATTGACGGGGGCGGGAATCATGCCCCGCCGATCGGCGTGACGTCCGCTCCGATCGGCGAGGGCCCCTGCGGCGATTCTCCGGCCCGCGATGGGCTGAAGTCCCACCGCTGGGAGGCCTCTCCCGCCGGCGAGGTTTGAACCACCTCTGGTGGCGGCGGGATCGGTGGCGTGAGCGGGCCCCCGGGGTCCTGGGGGGGGGGGCCCGCGGGGCGATTGGACCCCGGGGGGTGCCCCCACGGTGGCCAGGCCCGCGATCGGTGCCCACCGATCGGGAGGCGGGCCAGTGCCGTGGGGGCACTCCTTCTCTTCCGACGCCGCCACGGACTCCGCCATGGCAGAGGCAGAAGAGAATCCCCCAGCTGCCGCTGACGTCATCACCGGCGCATGCGTGAACTGGCGAAGGCCTTTCGGCCAGCCCCGGCGCCGGGCCTGAAGGGCCGCTGGTGCCGGTTTTGGCGCCAGTCGGCGTGGTGCCAACCGCTCCGGCGCGGGCCTAGCCCCCAAAGGTGCGGAGAATTCCGCACCTTTGGGGAGGCCCGACGCCGGAGTGGTTGGCAACACTCCCCTACGCCGGGACCCCCAGCCCCGCCGGGCAGGGGAGAATGCCGCCCCGGGGCTGTTTAGCTCACAGGGCTAAATCGCTGGCTTTGAAAGCAGACCAAGGCAAGCCAGTAGCACGGTTCAATTCCCGTAACAGCCTCCCCGAACAGGCGCCGGAATGTGGCGACTAGGGGCTTTTCACAGTAACTTCATTTGAAGCCTACTCGTGACAATAAGCGATTTTCATTTCATCTATAAAAAAAAGTTTGATCTAAAGTGCCACTCGCATTAAATATAAAAGTTCAAGGCAGAGACAGGTTTCTCTTAAAAAAAAGATGCTCATCTGACTGGAAGGACATGGAACGTTTTTTTTTTAAATTATGTCACTTTATACAATAGCCTTCCTCTAACCCCAGTGTGCTTTAAATAGAAACAAGAGTTGGACGAGTCAATGATCCATAAGTGAGTAAAATACAAACAAACAGACGAGCAGTGTTGGGATGAGTCAAAGCAAATTATAGCACAACTATGGAAACAAAAATTCGGAACAAATGCAACCAAGTGGAGCACATGACACAAATGGCCCAGGATCATTAATTCCAAGGTTTCAGAGCAATGGACTCAGGAAAAATGGAACTCATTTAAAAATTGTAAGCAATCCCCTTACATTAAATTCTGCCAACATTCAAACGCAAGATGTACAGTTCTGACTTTTAAAACGTTTTTCAGAAATTTCTCAAGAATCCTACCTGACAGAGCGGTGAAATAAGCAAGTGGAAAAAGCAATAAAAAGTTTATGAAGCGTAATTAGGAATGCATGGCTCATGCAGCTTCTCGACTGCTCCCCAACGTCATTGCTGACTGTATTTTAATTAGCTCGTTAGCAGCTGATGTGCATACACATTTTCTCTGTTGACCATCTCATTCTTTCCAAGTTTTCTTTGGCAATCAATAAAAATCTGAGTGAGGACGATCACTTTGGTAATCATTGATTGTTTAATGCCATGGTGGCTGCTGCATAAAAGATGCCTGGGGCTGAATTTAGCCATTGGCGTCTCTTTCCAGATGGCAGAGCTCGATGTGGCCGCCACTTCCACTTTCACGCTGCGACCTGGCACCCATTCGATTCACATGAAAATCTAAAATGCCCATCTGTTGTGGAGAGGGCATGTTTCCATCGGAGGGACCTCATCAAGTGACTGTTCAGCAGTTTTGGGTGGGCTGCAAATAGCCGACAAACATGAACGAGGATCTGCACCGAGGCCGCAGGTTCCACCTCTACCTTCGCTCATTTTGCAGTTTGGTTAATCCGTTTTTGTCACGCTTCAGAATCCTCAGACCCCCCCCCCCTTTCCCTCATTAAAATCTATTGTCCTGGAAGCCCATCTCCAGCCCATTCCCCCAACATCACATTTGGGCCCCTCCCATGTCACTTGAGATATCAGAGCAGACAGACCAGCACCCATTCCCCCTCTCGTTCTTTTCCCCGCCCCCGGTTCAGCGATCTTTCCTTGCACTTTCTCCTCCGGTCTGTCAGGAAACAGCAGAAAATGTTCTTCCTGAGCGATTGCAAGAGGAAACCATCCTGGCTGACCAAGGTGGGCTGACCAGAGAGCACGGAGAAGAAAGTTAGCAGATGTGATGTCCACCCAGGATCGGAAACAAAATGCTGGAAAAGGGGCCAATGACCTCCTTCGATCCATCTCGAAAAGGGCCATTGGGTTTGTCTCTCATGTAGGCATGAGGCTATGAACCTCTGCAAGTGTTCAGCTGCCCAGGTGGTTGAGTGAGTGATCAACGTCAGGACCACAAGGCATTTGAGGCAAAAGTGTGTGACCGTTTGACTTCAGTGAGGGACTGGACACAAGCTGACACACCCGCAGGCCAGGATGTGTGATGGGAACGAGTGTAGACAAGGGGGCCAGTTGGCATTTGCCAAGTGAATAGATCTCCACTTTCTCTTGCAGGGCAAGCAGGCCCATAGGTGAAGACGTGCAGCAGGGTGGCTAATCTCAAGGTCCTCAGCCTGCTGAGGAAGAAGTACTCCAGATAATAGCAGAGAACAGGATGGCTGAGTCCCAGCCGAGAGGGGGGACAAGGCAGCAGAGTGAGAATGGATTCAACACGGTGTTACCATCAGGATGTGCTCACAGACTCTGTGGGACACAAAGTTTGATTTTTGTTCTCCTCTGCCGGGGCCCACAATCCAGACCCCAGGCCTCAGCCACTGAAGACCAAAGACTTCACCTCTGGGCACAGTGACACCAGGGACCAGAAGAACACACCCTCACCTGCCTCTCCCACATCCCCCACCAGCTCAGTGACACTCTCGGTTCGTGGATGGGCCGAATTTAGAATCAGACCCAAATTCTGGTGCGTGCAGCACTGACGTGCGGCCAGCAGCTGAGAGAGGCTGTGACAGCTGAGGCCCCAGACACTGACCATTGGGGATCAGGCCCCCACTGATGCCGCCACCAATGGTCATGGCCAACAAGAAGCCTGCTGGAAACGCAACAGCTATTAGAGAAACAAATTGTGGAGATACCAAGTGTTGCATTAACAACATTGCAGGAAGTATGAAGGAGTCCTTATGCACACCATGAGTTGTGTGTGCATGTGTGCGTGACTTACTCCATGGAGAGGTTGGCGACTGCCATGGAGGACCAGGCTGAGCAAGTCGACAGAGATGCGCTCTAACCTGCACTCCCACCATTCTAGTCATGGGGCCTATACAGAGTGGATAGGCGAGAGGGGGGTGATGTCCCCTGACCTTACTCCAGGTGCCGCCACCTCAGGAAGACAAGTGAAGAGCCACTGCACACTGTTACAGAGAGCGAGAGATGGTGGTACAACCTTCTCCCTTTTCTCATCTCCAGGCTGATCGCAATATGCATCTTTTGAGAATGGAGCGCTTTAACCCTTTGGTACACTGATGTTAAAGAACAGCCATGGACAAGCTGTTTTGCAAGTTAAAATCGAAAGAAAGGATAAATGTTTATTTCACTGCACTCAAAATACAAATGCAAAAATAAATCCACCCCCTGTTACACAGGATGTTTTCTAATGGTATAACATGCACTTAGTAAGATTAGTAAGAGAGTAACAAAAAACAAGTCACTTGTTTAACCAGTTCTTTAACATAAGAGGTTGAAAATGGTGCCGACATGTAGGTTCCTCTCTTGGTTCTTTGAAGACAGATGGAGATTTCTGGCTCCTGTAGGCCGAATTGTGGCCAAACTCCTGCCTTGCAGGTAAAGTGAATTCTCCCCTTTCACTGCCCATCGTTCAGAGTTTGGGTTATTTCCTTCTTTGTGGAGTCCGATTTCCCTGTGCTGCCGGTTCCAGACAGTCTTGCTGGTGCTGGCTCCCTTGTGAATTCGCACGGTATTGATTCCCTTTTCCAGCCAGTTTTAGTCACACGATGGCAGCGTCGATGCATTCCATTATCCACACAACGGGCTAGAGCAGATGTGGTTGATGGACAATTGATGGTCGATATTCCACAAACATCCCAATTATGAGACTTTATTTGACATCCGATCCTCATGGGACTGACAGGTCTGGTAGCCACCGTCTTTCACATCTCTTCCATTGGAATGTTGAGGAGTTATCGATTTGCAATGTGGGAACGCTGTTACTGTCTCAGCTGATTTTACTACTGGACAAGTTGGAGTTCAGGTGGAACCTGGTTTGATAGATCCTAACTTTATTTTATGTTTAGAAATGTGGAGTCGACTGAACAGTGTCACAGGACACTGAATTTAGTGTAGAAGGAGGCCATTCGGCCCAATGAGTTTACACCAGCCCCTGGAAAGCACACCCTACTTAAGCTCACACCTCCACCCCATCCCCGTAACCCAATAACCTCACCCAACTTGTCGGACATCAAGGGCCATTTAGCATGGCCAAACTACCTAGCCTGCACAACTTTGGACTGTGGGAGGAAACCGGAGCACCTGGAGGAAACCCACGCAGGCAAGGGGAGAACGTGCAGACTCCGCGCAGACAGTGACCCAAGCCGGGAGTCGAATCTGGAACCCTGGAGCTATGAAGCAGCAGCGCTAACCACTGTGCTACCGTGCCGCCCGGACGTTGATCAGGATTTTCCACACTTCCCACCCTATGTTTCGCACTGGTGGAAGTCATCTTCTGATCCCACCGCTGTCAGCCACCACTGGCATACACCTCCACCACTGCCATGCACCTCCTCCACCACTGCCATGCACCTCCTCCACCACTGCCATGCACCTCCTCCACTGCCATGCACCTCCACCACTGGCAAGCACCTCCACCACTGCCATGCACCTCCACCACTGCCATGCACCTCCACCACTGGCAAGCACCTCCACCACTGTCTCACCGTTGGCAGGACTGTCAGGCGCCTCCACCGCTGGCATGCACCTCCACCACTGGCATGCACCTCCACCACTGGCATGCACCTCCAGCACGACTATCAGCCACCACTGGCATGCACCTCCACCACTATCTCACCGTTGGCAGGACTGTCAGCCACCACTGACACGCACCTCCACCACTGTCTCACCGTTGGCAGGACTGGTTGATACTGCTGGCGGGAACTTCCATCAAATTCCAGCCATTATTTCCACTGAATTCATAGTGCATTATTATTCTTTCTTAGGAATTGATTAGCCAAAGACCCAACCATAATGGCATGACTCATGGTTGGCACTCTCTATCCTTGCAGGAGAATGTTAAACCTCTCCTTTAATGTGTAAGAGATTATGATTTATGTTTGCGATGTCTTTGCATGTGTGTTTCCATTTTGATGTTTGCCGGTCTGCATGCAGACTCTGCAACCGCACCATTAAAAGCGGTGTCAAGAAGGTCGCCCAAAATTATGTCGTACAGGGACGATTGAGCGGCCTTGTGAACTCAAGGACTTTGTACCAATGCAACAGTTTGACAGCCTGGTCATCATCAGCTGTCTGATGTATACCCAAGGCCTGTTAGTTTTCCTGGTTAACAGTCCTCCATTTCGGTTAACGCTGGTTAACACTGCTGCCTCACGGCGCTGAGGACTCGGGTTCGATCGCGGCCCCGGGTTACTGTCCGCGTGGAGTTTGCATATTCTCCCCATATTTGCGTGGGTCTCGCCCCCACAACCCAAAGATGTGCAGGGTAGGTGGGCTGGCCACGCTAAATTGCCCCTTAATTCGAAAAATAATTGGATACCCTAAATTTGTTTTTAAAAAGTCATCCGTATCGAGTGTAAGGAACAGACATCCACTCTCTTGCTACTCAATGGATGCAGGTTCAGAGCATATTCATTCGTTTCTGATGTACCAACTCACTACATTTGCATGGCATCAACTGATCTAAAGTGTTCTCATTGATCAACTTAACCGATACAAATTACTGTAGGATTTATAATGATGACAACAAGAATCATAATGGTGGAGTTTACCAACCAATGCATGCAATACGCATCGAGTCAAAATGTTGAACCTCCATCGCTGCCCCAAATGAATAGCGCCAGGGTCCCGGGTTCGATTCCCGGCTTGGGTCACTGTCTGTGCGGAGTCTGCACGTTCTCCCCAGTGTCTTCATTGCAGTGTTAATGTAAGCGTACTTGTGACACTAATAAAGATTATTTACCTTCTACTTTTCAGTTCAACGCTTTGTATTTTCAGATCTGATCTGTACGTCTCCACCACCACCCCAGAAATGTGGCTTCAGATGCAATACCTCAGTGTGGGGAAACTGAAGTCACTAATCAGATGCTAGAGCTCTTTCATTCTCACTAATTAGCATAAATAAACTCCACTTCCGTTTGTAGGAATAGTCTCTTTCAATCTATAGCAGGCACAGTACCACACTGCTGTTAGCATATGACTGATTGCCTCAAATGAGCTTAGCAACAAACTATAGCAATATTAAATCTTAAAATGCTCACCTGCTCCAGGCTGGCCCCCAGGACCTCCAACACACCAAGCTGTGCCTCCTGCCAACACAGCATGAAGTATTAAAATTTATAACTTGTCAAGCTGATGACTCGGTAGTGCCTTGCCAGGAACACCCAGGGTGCAACAGAAATCTCTCGACATAGCTAAAGACAGACTTGAGAAACAAGAAGAAGGAGACAGATACGCAACTTGGAGGAAGTCTGCTTTGCGGGCCATTTTACACGAATCATCCACTGCTCCCGTCAAATATTAAGAGCGCAAAGCCAGGGTTGATCTGATTCAGAAGTCATTCTACTCGACAAAATATTTGGAGTTCACGCAAATGTTGCAATCCTACGGAATTAAGTGGCAGCATTATAGATTTTCAAGTGCAAAAGTCAACGCATCCAGTTTGGTGTCAGAGCTGTGCTGTGAAGCCCAAATGGAAGCTCGTTTTCAGAGTCAAACTTGAACATTAGCACATAATGCGCTAATGAGCTCTGGATTTCTAAAGTAAGTCACGAGTTGATATTTTTCAATGCATTTATATTGCTGGTGATAATTTAAGGATTGATTCTAGGTACCATTATCAGAAAGTTACATTATACCAGCAGAGTAACCACATGTTAAACAGCAATGTCTGATTCCGAGGTGACAGGTCGAGACTCTCCTGCGATGGTTGTCTGCGGTTAGTTATTAGCTACCCTATTCAACTTCTGAGTAGAACTAAAATTGCTCCCTCGTCTGGATTCCAAGATTCTTACACACATTCCTTGCACCTTGAAGGTGCTTCACTCTTTAGTTTAGGAGATTGAGCAAATCACACGTTTACAAAGCCAGTAGACAATGTAACCAAAACATGAAAGAAACAGAATGGGTTCAGTTATCAAAATCCAAGAGTTAAACAACGCTACTTTAATCTTTTTCCGTCCTGCTTGAAGTCGAAGCTGTGGCACGTTTTCACAAGTCAGCACCTCGGTGTACACAGCCATTCTGCAGGTCTGATCTTTGTTAGCGAGTACGAGCAAATGGATACTTCATCACAATCAGTGTCTGCTCTGTCAACACCTCAACACCACCACACAGCCCTCATCAGATCCATAAGACCACAAAAAATAGGAACAGGAGTAGACTGCGCGGCCCCTCGAGCCTGCTCCACCATTCCATAGGATCATGACTGATCCGACATTCCTCATGGCCACTTTCCTGCCCTTCCCCAAACCCCTCGATTCCCTTACTGATCAGGAATCTATCTATCTCAGCCTTAAATATACAGGAGGACTCTGGCCCCGCAGCTCTCTGCAGCATGGAGTTCCAAAGACTCACAATCCTGGAGAAGAAATTCCACAGCAGGGTCAGTCACTGGGCAAGGGTCAGGAGTGATATTTTCTCCCACACCGTCATAGCCACGATTCTGTGCCCTGCCACCATGATTCAATCACTTTTAAACTAATTTCTTTCCTCTCATCGAATCATAGAATTTACAGAGCAGAAGGAGGCCATTTGGCCCATCGAGTCTGCGCCGGTCCTTGGAAAGAGCACCTTATTAAGCCCACACCTCCACCCTATCCCCATAACCCCACCGAACCTTTTGGACACTAAGGGGCAATTTAGCATGGCCAATCGCACATCTTTGGACTGTGGGAGGAAACCAGAGCACCCGGAGGAAACCCACGCAGACACGGGGAGAAGATGCCGTCTCCGCACGGTGACCCAAGCGGGAATCGAACTCGGGTCCCTGGCGCAGTGAAACAACAATGCTAACCACTGTGCTACCATGCCACCCATCTAATGGTATCTAATGTCACAATGTGGATTAGTTTCTCCGAGTTATCACTACATACATCTCCTACAAACTTGCAACAAGATTCCTTGCAGATTCGGGGGAATAGTTTTGAAGTTTTCCCTAGCTCAAGGAAATATTCCAACATTTATTTGAACTGCTAGCATTTCAGAAAACATACCAGTACCGAATAGGATTCAATGGTTCAAGAAGGCGGCTCACCACCACCATGGCACATCCCACCGACGAGAGATGAGCTGTAAATGTTGCGCTCGTCAGCAATCCTTACATCAATTGGAAGGATATTTTTAAAAATTCGAGCTCAAAAAGACCCAGCCCACTGCTAAAAAAAACCTACATTAATGATGCTTTTAAAATATCTCCCTGATGTAAAGATTTTTGCAGATACTCTATAATTATATGCTGAAGCCAGTAATCCTACCATTATTTAATCCCACAGTAATGAGCGAGTTGTGCGCCATATTGCATCTCCCCCAGATTTCAAGCAGGCTGCCAGATTCCAGCATGCCCAGATGCTATGGGCATCACTCACCCAAGTGCACCAGACTCGTTGACAAATGAACATTTTCAGCTGGGCACAAGCTGGCACAACCAGCCAGGTTACCGTAAATCAATTGTGCGAGCCAATGCAAATTCTGTTGCTAGAGCATAACGTACAGACAATTGCCCAAAGAATGCCATTCTGCAGGTGTGCAGAAAACGAATGTAAACGCGCAATTTATATACTATTTTCAACAGCCTAAAATGTTTTGCTCGTCTTTAAAGTTGCTGTCCCAATTTCTAGCATACCAACCATTGTAGCTGTAAATGCACGCCTGTAATTACACAGCAAACAAGTGAGTGAAGAGATACACTGAAGTATTTTCCCACCATTGGCCTTTAAAGTAACAAATTTAAGTCTGGAGGAGGCATTTAAAAAAAATGTTTTATTGTACAGCTCACATTCAATACTTTTATAGCCAGAAACTTTGCAAATATTTCAGCACCACGACATTAACGCAGCACGGACAGTCAGAGATCCTCAGGATTTGTCTGTGTTTATGGCCATCAGACAGCCAATACTTTATTTTAAATTTTGTCTTCTCACTCTTCATCCTCCTCCCTGCCTCAAGAATTGGGAGAATAAATAATATTCAGGAATTTTGATCAACGGTCTCAATAATAGGGGCTGGTTTAGCACAGGGCTAAAATCGCTGGCTTTTAAAGCAGACCAAGACAGGCCAGTAGCACGGTTCAATTCCCATTCCAGCCTCCCCGAACAGGCGCCGGAATGTGGCGACTAGGGGCTTTGCACAGTAACTTCATTTGAAGTCTACTTGTGACAATAAGCGATTTTCATTTTTCATTTCATAATAATAATAATAATCTTTCTTGTCACAAGTCGGCATTAACACTGCAACAAAGTTACTGTGAAAATCCCCTAGTCGCCACACTCGCCACCTGTTCAGGTACACAGAGGTAGAATTCAGAATGTCAAATTCACCTCGCAGCACGTCTTTCGGGACTTGTGGGAGGAACCCGGAGCCCCCGTAGGACGCCCACACAGACACGGGGAGAACGTGCAGACTCCGCACAGACAGTGACCCAAGCGGGATTCGAACCTGGAACCTTGGAGTTGTGAAGCAACAGTTCTAACCACTGTGCTCCCGTGCCGTACACTTTCCTTGTCCCCCCCCATCCCCCCCCACAAAGGAGATTAAATCTGTGGGGTATGAAGAATAAACTTGTTAGGAAATTTAGCATCTTACATACCAACAATAAAAGTCACTGCACTAGATTACAAGAAGTGTGTGGGAATACTAAGGAAGTGTTGATAGATTGGATCTTTCCTGTTGCCTGCGTCTATGTATTTACATTGTGGATTTTGTGTTTGCCCTATTATGTATTTTCTTTTCATGTCCGGAATGATCTGTTTGAGCTGCATGCAGAACAATACTTTGCACTGTACCTCGGTACACGTGACAATAAACCAATCTAATCCAATCATGAAAAAAGACCGAGGAAGGGCTTTACAATGATGGAAAGTTTTGATAGGCTGGACATGGAGAGCATAACTGGAGGTTGCTGATGCAAGTCAGTCACTAAGAAATCCCACAGGGAATTTGGAAGAAACATCTCTACCCAAAGAGTGGAGAGAACATGGAACTCGCTACAACAGGGAGTGGTTGAAGCAAATAACGCAGATGCGATTAAGAGAAAGCTAAACAAACATACAAGAGAGAAAGAAATAGATGGTTATGCTGGTAGACAGAGAGGTGGATGAGCTCTCCACACTTATTGTTGATGGCGAAGGTGGAGGGGACAGGAGGGGTTTACGAATGAACTTGCAAAATCAGTGTGTAATTGGCAATAGCACTTCAACATTTATACACGAGAGGTGCCATTTTCGTATGATTATGCTCCTTAGAAAACAATTGTCTGAAGGCGGGGAGGAAGAGAGCACCACAGGAATTTGGGAGCACAAATACTTAGGTCACTAAAAGTTAATAAGAGGTCACAAAATACATCATTGTGGAGAAAAATAACTCAGCAGAGAAGTTATGTCAAACTTGTTTAGGACCCTTTATAAACCACGCTTGGGAGCACTGTAGACAGTTCTCGTCTCCATATTATGAAGGAAGGACATAGAGGCACTGGAGAGTTTGAAAATAATTCACTGGAATGATATCGCAACATAGTTATACCGATCAGAACAGTTTGGGGCTTTTTTCCCCAGAAAGGTGAGGGGTGATCGGAGAAAAATATTCCAGAACTAGGCGTAATCCATACAATATTGTCGGAATAATTCCAATAAAGAATTCTGGAAAATCCACTCTGCCCAGAGATTGTTGGGAATGCGGAACTCAAATACAAGGAGCAGTTGAGGCAATAGCATAGGTGTGTTGAAGGGGAAGCTGGTTAAACACAAGAGGCAGAAAGAAACAGTATGATGATGGGGTTAGATAAAGACGTTGAGGGTGGAGAAAGACTCGCATGGATCATAAACACCAGCATAGATCTGTTGAGCCAAATGCTTAGCATTTACAATGCTGAAATACACCAATCTTGCCTGGGGTTATATATACACCCATAACCGAAAGCAAGACAGCAGCACTGGAGGCCATTGATATAAAAGATGGTCACCAAGAAACCCTGATGTGGAGATGCCGGCGTTGGACTGGGGTGAGCACAGTAAGAAGTCTTACAACACCAGGTTAAAGTCCAACAGGTTTGTTTCAAACACGAGCTTTCGGAGCACGGCTCCTTCTTCAGGTGAATGGAAAGGCTTGTTCCAGAAATGTTTATATAGACACAGTCAGAGATGCCCCGGAATGCGGGCACCTGCAGGCAATCAAATCATCAAAGATGCAGAGAGAGAGGTAACTCCAGGTTAAAGAGGTGTAAACAGTTCCACCGCGCCACAGCAAAAAACCGCACCGACCTCCTCAGAAGACAAACACGGGACACCACTGACAGAGTACCCTTCGTCGTCCAGTACTTTCCTGGGGCGGAGAAACTACGACATCTTCTTCGCAGCCTCCAACACATCATCAGCGAGGATGGACATCTTGCCAAGGTCATCCCCACACCCCCACTACTGGCCTTCAAACAACCGCGCAACCTCAAACAAACCATTGTTTGCAGCAAATTACCCAGCCTTCAGAACAGCAACCACAACACCACAAAACCCTGCCAGGGTAATCTCTGCAAGACATGCCAGATCATCGACATGGACACCACCATTACACGTGGAAACACCACCCACCAGGTACGCGGCGCATACTCGTGCGACTCGACCAATGTAGTCTACCTCATACGCTGCAGGAAAGGATGTCCCGAAGCGTGGTACATTGGCGAGACCATGCAGACACTGCGACAACGAATAAACGGGCATCGTGCGACTATCAACAGGCAGGACTGTTCCCTTCCAGTTGGGGAACACTTCAGCAGTCAAGGACATTCAGCCTCTGATCTCCGGGTCAGCATTCTACAAGGAGGCCTTCAGGAGACGCGACAACGCAAAATTGCTGAGCAAAAACTTATAGCTAAGTTCCGCACGCATGAATGCGGACTCAACCGGGATCTGGGATTCATGTCGCATTACATTCGGCCCCCACCAACAAGCCTGGACTTGCAGAGGCCTACCGACTGAACTGGCTTGGGACAATTCACACCTCTTTAACCTGGAGTTACCTCTCTCTCTGCATCTTTGATGATTTGATTGCCTGCAGGTGCCCGCATTCCGGGGCATCTCTGACTGTGTCTATATAAACATTTCTGGAACAAGCCTTTCCATTCACCTGAAGAAGGAGCCGTGCTCCGAAAGCTCGTGTTTGAAACAAACCTGTTGGACTTTAACCTGGTGTTGTAAGACTTCTTACCAAGAAACCCAATAGCAAATTCCGCAGAAATGTGAGAGCGGCAAGAATGCAGAACTCGCTACCACAGGATGTGGCTGAAACATGTAGTATTGATGCATTTGGAGGGGACTTTAAGCAAATATATATGAGGGAGAAAGGAATAGTTGACTGGGGTGGCCGGCAAAGAGTTTCATGAGCTCCACAGACATATTCTTGGAGGCGAGATTGGATGCAGCCTGATCAAGGATCTACAGAATTGAAGCATCACTTCCTCGTTTTTGTAATCAAAATAACTAGATAAAGGCCAATATCCCATTCGCCTCTAATAATGTTTTGTGCCTGGACACTGGCTTTCAGGGATGTACACAGATACCCAAATCCTTCTCCTCTTCGATTCCTCTTCTTCACCCATTGTGAACTCCCCCACTTTGAACACCATGCTGTGTGTGTCCTTTTGAACCCTTCCACACAATCTACTGTGTCTCCTAACTTTGCGCGACCAGCAAACTTGAGTATACAGCGTCCTTCCAAGTTACTAATGTACATTGTGAGAAGCCGAGGCCCTCGGACAGATTGCTGGGACCTCTCAATCACTTTTTATCCCCAATCTCAGTCCCCTATTAGCCAACCAGCATTTTTTTTTTTTTTAAATCACCCTCCTGCAAAAGGACAGCACAGTATGGTCAAAATCTACAGTTGAGGTGGCAGCACGGTGGCGCAGTGGTTAGCATTCAGCCTCATGGCGCCAATGTCCCAGGTTCGATCCTGGCTCTGGGTCACTGTCCGTGTGGAGTTTGTACATTCTCCCTGTGTTTGCGTGGGTTTCGCCCCCACAACCCAAAGATGTGCAGGGTAGGTGGGTTGGCCATGCTAAATTGCCCCTTAATTGGAAAAATGAATCTGGTACTCTAAATTGAGAACAAAAAATCTACAGTTGCAATAAGTGCCTAAAACCAGGACAAGATGCGCTCCCTTTACCATTGGTTCCATTATAATGTGATTGATTTTGACAGTATTCAAACCATGGTTCAAAATTTCCATCCAGTGACCCTTCCATATTAACAAAGCCACCAAAGGCAATGTTAGGCAAAACTTATTAGATTTACTGTACTGTCGGAATAGAGCTTTACCTACCACAGGAACAACTTAGTGGCAACGATATAATCCAAAAATAATTTGGATATTTCAAGCACGTACACAATTAAGACCTATGGAAATTTACACACTTGGTTGATGCCAAAATATATGACTCATTTGCCATCTCTTTCCTGGACACTTGCAAAACTCTTTGCACAAATGTAACAACTTGCCTTTAAACAAAAAATGCCTTTAAAATAACGAAATGTCCCAAGTGTGAATTATCACCATACTTTCATATGCTTGCATCCTCTTTGTGCATCATGGAGTAGAGCATTTGATTTAAAAAGGATGCCAAGCCACCTCTCCAAATTATTTCTCCACCCCTGCTATCCCCCGACAGCCATAATCCCTTGGGAATTTTACTTTGCAAAGAGGAGGTAATGTTTGTCGCTTTGAAGGATAGCTCTTACCTTCTCCCTTCTATACTCTGCACGCAGGATATTTCTGTGACAGATCAAATGCAATTTGGATAAACCTCTTCGGAAACAAAAACAATTTCCAGATTCAAATCCCAGGAAAGTCTACTCGGAAAACAAATGATGCGAACTCGTCTGCTGCGCAGGATTATTCATTCCTCGCACACAACGGATTCCTCACAAACACGCCAGTAAATAACTTTAACTGAAGAGGTCAATGGCAAGGCGGCACAGTGGTTAGCACTGCTGCCCCACAGCACCAAGGCCCCGGGTTCAATCCCAGCCCCGGGTCACTGTCCGTGTGGAGTTTGCACATTCTCCCAGTGTCTGCGTGGGTCTCACCCCCACAACCCAAAAAGATGTGAAGATTAGGGGAATTGGCCACGTTAAATTGTCTCTTAATTGGAAATAAAGAATTGGGTACTCTAAATCTATTTTTTTTTTTAAACAGAGGTTGGCATGAAAAGGACGGGCTGGGGGTTATAACAATTACGATCTATCCGTAGCTGTAGCCTCATCATATAAAGGTAAATGATGCACAACATTTGATTTCTTCACAAAGCTTGGGTCGTTGGTTGCATACGTTTCCCAATTTATGTTTTCACAAAATGGACGAGAAGGTCCAAATACCAGAATAAATTAACTCTAACACAGTTTGATTTCATCCTGGTTAGGGAAGATTCTATCCTGGTTAAGGAAGATTCTATCCTGGTTAAGGAAGATTCTATCCTGGTTAGGGAAGATTCTATCCTGGTTAGGGAAGATTCTATCCTGGTTAGGGAAGATTCTATCCTGGTTAAGGAAGATTCTATCCTGGTTAAGGAAGATTCTATCCTGGTTAGGGAAGATTCTATCCTGGTTAGGGAAGATTCTATCCTGGTTAGGGAAGATTCTATCCTGGTTAAGGAAGATTCTATCCTGGTTAGGGAAGATTCTATCCTGGTTAGGGAAGATTCTATCCTGGTTAGGGACGATTCTATCCTGGTTAGGGACGATTCTATCCTGGTTAACGAAGATTCTATCCTGGTTAACAAAGATTCTACCCCGGTTAGGGAAGATTCTATCCTGGTTAATGAGAATTCTATCCTCGTTAACGAAGATTCTATCCTGGTTAGGGAAGATTCTATCCTGGTTAGGGAAGATTCTATCCTGGTTAATGAGAATTCTATCCTCGTTAACGAAGATTCTATCCTCGTTAACGAAGATTCTATCCTGGTTAGGGAAGATTCTATCCTGGTTAGGGAAGATTCTATCCTGGTTAGGGAAGATTCTATCCTGGTTAGGGAAGATTCTATCCTGGTTAGGGAAGATTCATCATCAGGAAAGATATCGCTACACGAGAACAGATCTCCAACTGCAATACCTGATCTGCCAAGCCTCTTTGCAATACGCCGTGTTTGTCTTTGTCCAATTCCACTGATCTGAAGTTTTCTTTTAAGCAAAGATCCTGTGTTTGGGGGTAGAAATAATCAAGTATCGCTCCTGGATGCTCAAGGTTATCTTAATAGGACTGACAAACGGCAAGCCTCAATATCATTTTCAAAATGCAATCATGGGGATGGGAATAAGAGGTCATAACATGACCCTGAGCCTTGGCACCATCCTAATGCTCCATTCTATACAATTTGGGTTGGCTCATTCACTTAGGCAGCACCAAACCGACTGTAATACTTCTGAAGTTATCATTCTTGCTATCAGTTCTGGGTCTTGGTTTTACAGATGGAGATAGTGAGAATCCTTGTTACAATGTACAAAGCTGACAAGAACCACAATCTGGTGCACCCATTTGGTCAAAGTGAAATTAGTGTAACACTGCCTTCAAACCCAATTTAAACATTCATTAGAATTATCGGCTACATAATTTGAAGCAATACACTGGAAGGAATAGAAAATGAGTTGCAACAAATCTGGTGTAGAAAGGAAATGGGGTGTTGGATGGATTGGATTGGATTTGTTTATTGAAAAGTATTGTTCTGCATGCAGCTCAGGCGGATCGTTCTGTACATGAAAAGAAAATACATAATAGGGCAAAGATAAAATACACAATGTAAACATATAGACTCCGGCATCGGGTGTAGTACTACTCGCTAGAGAAGGTGTGTGAAGAGGTCAGATCAGTCCCAAGAGGATCGTTTATGAGTTTGGTAAGAGCAATTGTGTTCCCTTGAGAAAGGATCAACCAAAGATCCCCCAATGGCACAATTGGAAAAGGCAACCCCAGGTTTGAGCGTCTTTCATGCGTAATTACATCAATCTGGTTGGCTAATTGGAGTATTACCATTGATCTTAGTGCCCCTTGGCTATCAAGTGAAGAAATAAAGTCAACATCCATAATTCAGTATTCAGCCGTGGAAATTGTACCTGTACAAACAAGATTGATGATGGTGCCCCTTTGGCAAAGCTGGTAAATCCGGGGATACTGGAGAACAAGCAGAAAGATATACATAATCTACAAAAGGGGAATAATTATAGGGAAGCAAGTTGGCAAAGGACGAGACTTTGCAGTAAAACTTTCTCATGATATTTGTATCAGTGGGTATTTCTACCCCTAAACACCCGTTACACTGGGTAGCCTTTTTCTCATTTCAAGCTATGTCCTCTCCCACCAGATTATATAGTTTATTTACACTTACCCTCTTGACTCCCTCAAAATCATATTTCAAAATGCCTTGATTAGATCACTCTTCAATCTTTTAAATTTGTGCTGATACAAGCATAATTTGTGGAACTGGGCCACATAACATGACCCTCAGCCTTGGCACCATTCTGGTGAATCTGTGCTATACTCTTTCCAAGGATTTGATGCTCAGACCTGAATGTAATTTTCCAAATGGCTTCTGGCCAAGACCTTGCACAACTGAAGCATCACTTCCTCACTTTTCAATTCCAATTCCCTCGAGCTAATGGATGACACTCCATTAGCCTTTTTGATTACTCGTTGGAGCTGTGCCCCAGCTGTTGACAATTTGTGCACAGAAACACCTACACCCTTTTGCTCCTCCACAGCCCCAACTGGTTCACAGCTCAGGAATCCCACTTCGTCTTCCTCGATTCCAAATTGGCGGACCTCACACCGTCTTCGCTTTGCAACTTCCTGCTCCGTGTCCTCATAACGTGCTATGCATCTTAATCGTGTCATCTGCAAACTTGAACATGCTACTTTACACAAAACTATTTTTGTAAACTTCCATTGGAACGGGGGTTGGAGTTTATGTTTGGCTATCACTACAGAGGAACATGGTTGATTATAAATCCTCAAGAGTTTCTGCAGCTGAATATAGAAAACAGGCAATTAAATACAGATGATATCAGCTCGACAGCACAAACGATCAATCCCCTTGTAGCAAGGACTGGAGCTTCGACTTAAGAATTCATTTGCTTGATTTTCCTGCTGAATTACGCATGAACACACAATTCCAAACCTTCTGTCCCACAAATCAGAAGCATTTCTAACTTTAGTAGAGGGGTCACTCAAATTTCAGAAGTCCCAGTATTTATCTACCTAACGTAAAATCATTGGCATCAGTTACATTTGCAGCACAAGATTCTTACAACTGCAAGGGGCTGGTTTAGCTCACCAGGCTAAATCGCTGGCTTTTAAAGCAGACCAAGCAGGCCAGCAGCACGGTTCGATTCCCGTACCAGCCTCCCCGGACAGGCGCCGGAATGTGGCGACTAGGGGCTTTTCAGAGTAACTTCATTGAAGCCTACTCGTGACAAGAAGCGATTTTCATTTCATTTCATTTTCATAATAATCTTCAGTTGAGTGAGTCTCGGAAACTCAATTCTCAGTGAATGGTATTACCTATTAAAACACAAAGCTTTTCTTTTATTCATTCACAGGCTGTGAGCATTGCTGGGTCAGCATTTATTGCCCAGCCCTGATTGCTCTTGGACTAAGTCGGTTGCTAGGCCAGATCAGATGACAATTCAGAGTCGACCACATTGCTTTGGATCTGAAGTCACATGTAAGCCAGACCAGGTAAGGACGACAAGATTTCCTTCCCTAAAGGGCATTAGTGAACCAGATGGGTTTTTATTGACAATTGACTTTTCATACCATCTGTCCTGGTGGGATCTGAACCCGGTACCCAGAGCATGCCCCCAGGTCTCTGGACTACTCTTCAAGCAACAATATCACTGCCTCCCTGTATAAACGCATTGCTAGCACTATGCTTTATAATTTTATTCTGTACATGAAAGCTGCATTCATATCAACAGCCAAAGCACTTGAGATCTACTGGAAGTGCCCACCAAACCTAGCACGGTAGCTGCTGTAAAGAAAAAGAGCAAAACACCCAGTAGTGAGGTCTTACCTCTTGTACATAAGGATCTGGCACATATAGGGTTAACGTGGGACTGAGCACAGCACCACCTACACAGTGATGCAAGAGAACACATGACCCATACCGAGGGATCAGCCTAGTGTTGGACAGAGCCATGTGCACAACTGAGCATGGAGCAGTTCCGAGCTTAAACCCTTTACTGTATCTATGTACATAGTTCTTGTAGTTAATGAGTACACATAGTAAACCTAAGACTACAATGATTTTTTTTTTAAAAAAAGACCTACCAAACGACAACCAACACCCGACAAGAGACTTTTTCCAGCTTTACTTTGTCTTTTAAATAATTTTCGGGATTTTAAAAACACATTTCACAAATTTGGAATGTATTCATTATTGGCGCCTCCTTTTCACCAAATTCATTGGATTACATTCTAGCCCATTCTAAAGATCTTATGGCAAAAAATCTACAAGGGATGCAAGTGAAATGGCGTTATCTAAGTATTTTCTAAAGCAACGCGTCCGCTTTCAAATGTGTAATGCTCCATCCAACCTTCTATTGGCCATTTTCAGCAAACTCATTTGGGAAAAGAAATTCATTTAGCTGCCGGGGTTTACATACATTCAGAAACCTTGACAAATTTACTATCATTGTGATACAAAACATTTCAGTAGCAGGCATAACTTTTTCCCCGGATTCAATCAGTGCAGAATTGATGCAATTAAGTCATTTGCTTCAACAAAGCATACTAATTCGAAATAATTTGCTTAGTTGAAATGGCCAAGAGATGAGAGTTATTTACACAATGCCACATGACAGCTGCACGATTGCCATGGCAAATTACCTTCAATAGGATTCAATTTTTTCTGGAAAAGAATTACAGCAGCATAGGGGTGCAACAAAGGCCGACTGATTCCTGGGATGGGGACGATTGTCCTAGGAGGAGAGATTTTCTCCCAAAGCACCAGAATATTAGAGGGTTTGACACACAGACCAGGATTTCAGTTCCCTTTATTTTGGGACAATTTAATGCTTCTGGCTGCAAGAAAGCACCTCTCTCAAGCTAGCAGCGATGACATGCATGTAACAGATTTTCAAAGGGTGGCAGCCATGAAAATACTATAAATGGATCTTCTGGGCATCAGTTGTAGCAAACCTACAAGCTCATTTCAGTGCCACCATTGCTGCTGGTAAAAGACCCATTCAGCAGGAACCACCATTAGCACAGCGCGTGCTGCAAAAGGCAGCTTTAATGTAAGCCAACATCCAGTGCACACGGTGTGTTATTGTCTTCATAGAATCATAGACTTTACAGTGCAGGAGGCCATTCGGCCCATCGTGTCTGCACCGGCCCTTGGAAAGAGCACCCTCCACCCTATCCCCGTAACCCAGTAACCCCAATTAACCTTTTTTTTGGGACACCAAGGGCAATTTATCACGGCCAATCCACCTAACCTGCACATTGTTTTGGGCTGTGGGAGGAAACCGGAGCACCCGGGAGGAAACCCACGCATGCAGCAACTGTGCTACCGTGCTGCCCCCAGGGGGGGGGGGGGGGGGGGGGGGGTTAGGCTGCCCTTCAAATGATTGAGCCACCTGGTCATGTTATAATATTACCTCTTCAAGCACGGAATTGCTTATAAAGTGCCAGGATCAACATGCAAAGCAGTTATTCTGCACACAACAACACTTCACATTCAACAATTACGCAAGTAACCAGGTAATCTGTCTTTTGGTGACATTGAGAGAAGGTTAGGCAGGATACCTGGAGAATTCCCTGCTCTTTGAATTGGACCGTGTAATCTTGAATATCCACCAGAAAGGTTGGGACCCCTTTGTAATGGACCCTGAAATGGAGTGTGCCACATTATTGAAGGAAATTAGCCCTAACAGACCGACAAGTCCACTTTCTGCTCAAAGGTCATCCGCTACTGGTTTCAGGAAGGGGCACAAATTTTGAAAATCATCTTGCAATCTCAGGAATGGCTCTTTGATACCCCAGAAGTCAAAAAGCGCACGTTTGAGGAAACGCTCTGACCAGGAAATCCAAAGTTTCTTGAATCATGCCACTGCACCGCTTGAGGATGCTTATTACTGTGGTTAGATCTTATTGAAAATATGGCCCCAAATAACCAGCAGGCATGTCCAGACTTTGTCCAAATTGCAGCTCAGAGTAAAGTAGTCTACCTCCTTAGATCAGAATATCAGTGTCATAACATCGTGCATAATATTTATAAAACAAAAAGCAAGATACCCATATTGAAATTCACCCCTTCTTTGAAGGGCACATTTATCAAGACTTGTTCCCTTCAAGAAGAAAAAAATCTAACCTGGGCAGAAAATGACACGAATTACAATCAACAGATTTGCCTTTTTGACGAGTGGCAGTGTAAATTGTAGTACTAAGTCTTACTAACAGTAATTGTTGGAAATCACTATTTTAAAGAAAATAGTGGCAACATGGTGATCAATTTGACAGACACATTTTACAAAGTTGCCCAAACACTGTGGCACAAACACTAAGGTTGCATTTACACCACAATAATTGGATCTGTGTGAAGTAATTTTGCTTCACATCAGTGCTAAATAACAATGTAAATTCAGAGTTGGGCCCCAAATCAAACGCAAAATGAAATGGACAGAGACCCCTTGGCAGCTGGTGGTTCAAGACTTTAGATTTACACTAATAGTGCAAAAGTAGTCATCACATCAACATAGAGACAGCCAGGCTTCTTGACTTAACATTTCTTGCTCCATGTGTTTTTTGGGAGGGGGAGGGGGGGCGGAGCAGGAGGAGGAGGAGGAGAAGAGAGAGAAGAGATCGGAGTAGGGCCACCTGGGCGGTGGGGCGAGGGTATGCCTGTGCACCGTTCTGTATATAGTTAGCGATTCAACCTCACACCAGCTGGTGGCGATAGAGATCTATCATGTGACTTGAGATACCTGCCAGTTGGTAGTAAGATGTACATGAGGACAAGCACATTAGAAGTAGCTCTAGGAGAATTTACTGAATTCATTTATTCGTTACTGTCTTTGTCACAATTCTTTAGTTATCTTTCCAGGGTGCCTCTGCATTGTGCCCAGGTGCCCCTGCCAGGTTACCAGGCTGGCAGTGTCACAGTGCCCAGATGGCATCAGTGGCTTCCAAGACCCCTCCCCCCCAAAGTGCTGGTATGCCTGGTCTGAATTTGATGAAACCGCTCGGGGTTTCTAAGGCAAGGCCATTAGGTCCCAGGTGCTGGATAAATCTGCCATAGACCCAGGGTGCTGGACAGATCTGCTGTAGACCCAGGGTGCTGGACAGATCTGCCGTAGACCCAGGGTGCTGGATAGATCTGCCGTAGACCCCGGGTGCTGGACAGATCTGGTGTAGACCCCGGGTGCTGGACAGATCTGCCATAGACCCCGGGTGCTGGATAAATCTGGTGTAGACCCCGGGTGCTGGATAGATCTGCCATAGACCCCGGGTGCTGGATAGATCTGGTGTAGACCCCGGGTGCTGGATAGATCTGCCATAGACCCCGGGTGCTGGATAGATCTGGTGTAGACCCCGGGTGCTGGATAGATCTGCCGTAGATCCCGGGTGCTGGATAGATCTGGTGCAGACATGTTCAAGTGTGACTAGCTGCTCACTTGAATATGCAAACTAGGGTGGTGACCTCAATGGGCGGGCTACAGATCAGGCGTGACGAGGCAGGTACCATGAGGTTTACCGGCCACGTTGCGTACCGGTTTGGGCGCGACGAGGGCAATAGATAACACCTGTTAGTTCTGTTCTCTCTTCACGGGTGCTACCGGGCCTGCTGAGATTGCCTGTTTTTCTATTTTTGCCCTCCCACCCCCATCTATAGTTTGGTCCCCACTTTCCGTCCACCACCGTGAAGACTATTCCTCGTGCAAAAAGACAGGTCTGCAGAAATGACAATTAACCAACTCCACTTGCTTTGTTGCCAATCAATTATTGAAAAACTAACATGAAAGTCCAATGCACAACAACAGAATACGGTCGAAGGTTTGCTGGAGGACTGATTTGGGAATATCAGGCTTGGGATTAAAATATCAAGGAAAGGCTATTGGCTTGGGGGGGGGGGGGGGGGGGGGGGTTTCGCCCCCACAACCTAAAGATGTGCAGGGTAGGTGGATTGAACACATTAATTTGCCCCTTCAAATTGGAAACAATTAATTGGGTACTCTAAATTTATATTAAAAACAAGGCCAACAAGAGCTGACCCCTCCCTCTTCTTTCCAACCTCTCTTCTCCGGCGAACTGCCATGTACCCCTAAACTGCGATCATGAGCTTAGAGTGGGGAACTAAAGGGGGGGGGGGGGGGGGTGAGAGGCAGTAATTAAGAGAAAGTCAAACAATTCCTGATCATTCTGATGCAACCCGGACATGCTTCTTTGACTCAATATTGCTTTTCGAAGGTCAATACTCAGAACTATTTGATTTTGAAAAGCTGGGCACAAGAATATCCAACTTCAAAGTAGTGTTTCCAAAGTGGAATGGATCATACACAAGCACAGTGTCTCCTGCAAAACCAGTAAAAAAAATACCAGCCGTTTCTATTGACAAGACTTTGTTCGCTATCCAAAACATTTAACATTCTCAGAGTTGCACCCTCACGTTATTCAGCGCCATTTAGTTTGATATACTAATGATGTTGTATTAGTTCGATATATTCGCATGTCTCTGTGGAGAATAGGTCAGCATCAGTTCCAGTTCTCTCTGTATGAATAGGGATTAAACAATTGTATCCATAAAAGCAGCTCGTAATTGTGTTATTAGTAGGTTTAACAACCCTCGAATACTGTTTGTTGAGCTAACACAAAAACAGTTGAGAAAAGTTAGTCCAGCCAAGATTTTTAAACATAAAACATTTTAAATATGAAATCTGAAAGGCAACAGAGACAGACAGCTTGGAGTGTAAAAACCCTTCAAGAAAGTTTCATCTTTTTTGAAAAGTGCCGATTTCAAAACATTTCTTACAAAGAAAATGTTGAGATAACTTAGATGCTTCATTAACAATGAGGGCAGTAATCAAACATGAGGTCTCCTTTTATTTTGGAGAATAGTCCTTGCCAATAGTAACACAGGAAAGCAAAACCCAACTGCATACCACATGTGCTTACACAGAGAGCAAAAATGGAAGTTTCCCTATCCTGGACATCTCCGATTTCAGCACCTGCCCGATTGATTTGAACGGTCTGACCCTACAAAACCCAACCCTGTCAGACATTCTTCACCCTGGCAGATCACAAAACCTCCTCTGCTGCAGGTTACAGGGATTTGGGACCCCTGCTCTCTAGGCTGCAGCGGTGCATCTCAATACTGGCAATCCACATCTGTAAAAGTAACTGATTTAGTATTCATTTATGAATAGGATGTACAGGAGTAATGATGCCAGATTGCAACATAAGAAATTGGTAATCGCTGGCAGAGGTTGTAGACAAGGGCACGAGATGCAGGGGCAGGAGAAGGTCATACACATCCTGTCGAACCTGCTCTGCCACTCAATATCATGGTTGACCTTGGCTTCAACTCTGCTTTCCCATCTCCTCTCCAATTTCCTTAATTAAGACCAAAAATCTGTCTACCTCAACTGAAAATAGTCAACGACGGCGTGTCCACAACCCTAGGGAATTCGAAAGATTGAGTCAATGGCCTTGGCTAAGGACTGAAGAAATATAGAAATGTTAACGCTTTTAAGCCAGTGGAAAAGGGCAGGACAAAAAATGGAGTAAGTCTATGATATGGTGGAGGCCAGGGTAGATTAAATAACAAAATATTTCACAACCTCGCTGTCTACTCTTTCAAGCCCATTCAAAATCTTCCATGTTGCTTCAAGGTTCACTTCATTCTTCTAAACACGGGAGAATATAGGCTCAATCCTTCATTCCAGGAACCAATCTACTGAAACTTCCCCATCCTGCCAAGTATATCCTTCCTTAAATATGGAGACCCAAACTGCAGACAGTAATCCTGGTGTGGTCTTACCAAAGTACTGTAAAATTGTAGGAAGACTTCTTTATTTCTGTACTCTAGTCTCCTCGTCACAAAGCACAGGAAACATACCATTTACATCATGTCAAATGAGCTGAAATTTTGTTGTCTGTTCTTTGAATGAACTGCACATTTCATAATCCTTTAGTAGTCTCGTGGCTCCAAGATTCAGTTTAAATATCGAGCACCATTGATTTGAATACATCTTGCCCTTAGTTGACAGCATGGTAGCATTGTGGATAGCACAATCGCTTCACAGCTCCAGGGTCCCAGGTTTGATTCCGGCTTAGGTCACTGTCTGTGCGGAGTCTGCACATCCTCCCCGTGTGTGCGTGGGTTTCCTCCGGGTGCTCTGGTTTCCTCCCACAGTCCAAAGATGTGCAGGTTAGGTGGATTGGCCAGGATAAATTCCCCTTAGTGTCCAAAATTGCCCTTAGTGGTGGGTGGGGTTATTGGGTTATGGTGATAGGGTGGAGGTGTTAACCTTGGGTAGGGTGCTCTTTCCAGGAGCCGGTGGAGACTCGATGGGCCGAATGGCCTCCTTCTGCACTGTAAATTCTATGAAAACTAGGTGAAAATGCAAGTTATGAGGAGGACAGAGGAGCTGTAAGAGCTGTTGACAGGCGAAGTGAGTGGACAACGCAATGGCAGATGGCATATGATGTGGAGAAAGAGAGTTCACTCACTTGGTTGTAAAAATAGACAAGCAAAATATTTTTTTAAACAGCATGAAATTTGTAAATGTTGTTCAGAAAGATGCGAGTGTACTCGTACAAGGAACACAGAATTAGCATGCAAGTTCATCAAGCAACTAGGAAGGCAAATGGCATGTTGGCCTTTCTTTTTTTCATAAATTTAGAGTTCCCAATTCTTTTTTTTCCCTAATTAAGGGGCAATTTAGCGTGGCCAATCCACCTAACCTGCACATCTTTGGGTTGTGGGGGCGAAACCCACGCAGACACGGGGAGAATGTGCAAACTCCACACGGACAGTGACCCAGAGCCGGGATCGAACCCGGGACCTTGGCGCTGTGCTAACCAATGCGCCACCGTGCAGCCATAGTTTCCTGGTCCTTATTGATCCTTATAATTTACTGGATTTAAGTGGCATTCATACATCACTTTCGTAGGGAATCAAGATAAAATCTCAGTTCTCACCACACGCCCTTTGGGGGAAATACATATTGCAGGGACTGATGGTTATGGAAAAACACATCACATCCCAAGTGGTGCTTTGACTTAGCAAGATGCTGCAACGCCCTGCTGCATAACATCGCCAAAACCCTTTTCATTCTTCTCAGGCTGAACAATGATGCAAAAGCAACTGCAATTTAAAGTTTAAAATTAAATTATGCATCAGGCCAAGCCTTGGAGAAAGCAATCATTCCCCAAACAATTCACCAGCAGAAGGCTACTCCCTCCCCAGGCTTTTTGTGTGAAAATCTTTTACAGCACATCATTAATCCATCAGTCAACAGATCTCCTGCATCTCTCTCTCTCTCGTTCTCTTTCCCATAACCTACAGCGCACATTAAAACTGCTGACCTTAGCCACCAACCTCTGCAGCAACGCTTCAACCCCCTAATATAACCCTAATCCATGGCTATTCTGGAGATTCTAGCTGGATGCAAATCTTTCAAGTGGCATCCCAGTGACTAAGCAAATTTTATTCAGTCACACTGGCAACACAGCTACCACATTATTCTCTTTTCATATTCAAGCTATTCTGCTGAAGCTGGGTCAAAATCTTGGAACTCCCTCCCTAACAGCACTGCGGCTGTACCTACACCGCAGGAGGTTCAAGAAAGCAGCTTACCTCCACCACCTTCTCAAGGGTAATTAGGGATGGGTAATGAATGCTGGCATAGCCAGAGAAGCCCGCATCCCATGTATGAATTTTGAAAAAAGACTAATATCTGAATTCCATCAACATTTGTATGGGTAGCTTTTTAAACTCAGGGATGGCAACAGGATTTTTATTATTTCACAGGATTGCTGGCTCGGCCAGTTTTGTTACCCATCTCCCAATTTCCCTAGCGGAGGCAGCAGCCTTCTTGAACAGCTGCTGCCCCGGTGATATTGGTACAACCTGCAGTGCTGTTAGGGAGCTCCATGTGTCAGACCCCGCCGCAGAGAAGGAATGACGACATGGCTCCCAGTCAGGATGGTGTGTGGCTTGGAGGGGAACTGGGGAAGTGCCGGTGTTCCCATGCATCTGCTGCCCGTGTCCCTCTGGAACAGTGCTGTCAAAGATGCATTGGTGCACTGCTGCAGTAGCCAATGCAATGCATTGCTTGGCTCTCTGAAGATGCTGTTAAAAAGATTCCAGATATGTAGCCAACAAATCCACGGCAAGAGATTCACAAAGATTGCCCATTACCCTTGGTTTGTGAATATGGGCCAGCATTTTTGACCCAATCAGCAACCCTCTCTACTTGCTTCCTCCAAGGCCATGGACCTTTCCAAGGAATAGAACATACAGTGCAGAAGGAGACCATTCGGCCCATCGAGTCAGCATCGACCCACTTAAGCCCTCACTTCCACACCCTATCCCCGTAACCCAGTAACCCCTCCTAACCTTTTTGGACACTAAGGGCAATTTATCATGGCCAATCCACCTAACCTGCACATCTTTGGACTGTGGGAGGAAGCCGGAGCACCCGGAGGAAACCCACGCAGACACGGGGAGAACGTGCAGACTCCGCACAGACAGTGACCCAGCGGGGAATCGAACCTGGGACCCTGGTGCTGTGAAGCCACAGTGCTATCCACTTGTGCTAACGTGATGCCTGTGAATATTCTGACAAAATCTCCACAATGCAGCTTCTTTTTAAAAATGGTTGATCAAAATGTTAAAGTTAATACTTCATAAGAATTGAAGATAAATGTGATGCTTCGTAAATATGCTGAAGGGTGTTCGTAAACAAAGTACAAATATTCTCTTTAAAAAAAAAAGCAATCTTGAATTTATAGAGCAGGGGTGGGCAAACTTTTCCGTGCAAGGGCCACATTCAGCAATTCACAATTTTAAAGGGCCGCATAGTATATTAAGTAAAATAATTACCTCACCCGGTTATGATTCTGGGCGCCTCATATAGAACATAGAACAGTACAGCATAAAACAGGCCCTTCGGCCCTCGATGTTGTGCCGAGCAATGATCACCCTACTCAAGTCAACATATCCACCCTATACCAGTAATGGGGGGCATTGACCTTAAAAAAATATATAAAAATTTTTTTTAAAAAATGACTTGGTGGGCCGCATAAAGACCTTTGGCGGGCCGCATGCGGCCCGCGGGCCGTAGTTTGCCCACCCCTGTTATAGAGTATCTCATCACTGCTTCCATTAGATGATAGAAGTATTTTGTAAAATGGATTCTTAGAAGACTCTGCCACTACCCTCCCCACTTTTGTTTTCGGATCCTGGAGTGCGGACGAAAACCCAAAACTTTCTCACTCAGGTAAATGTTCTACCAGCTCAACCAAGCTAATACCAAATGCACAAACAACTAAATGCCCATTTCTGACAGCAAGTGGTGGTGGTTCATTCACAGGATATACGCTCAGAGAATCAGATAGTTGTAGGTTCAAGCCCAACTCAAGGATCGGAGAAAGTGGTCGGGACTGACACTGCTAACTGCTCTGCTGCCAGAGGTGCCTCAGTTTGATGCCAGATCTCAAGTGCAACACCTTCAACAATGCAATACTCTTGTCAAAGATGTGCCGGCCTACATTGTGCGCTCAAGTCCTGAAATTGTACCCACAATCTTCTGATTCAGACATGAATGCGCTATTAAATAAACTAAATTGACACTTAGGATAGAGAATGACGACTGGGCGAAGAATATTGAAGCAATTTGTAGACAATCAATTTCCTGGTTGCCAGAGAAATTGAAAATGAACAATTCAACTCAAATCTCGCTCTCCTGGAAGTGAACCGCAAAGAGAAAAAGAAACATGCTGAACAGTATTAGATGGAAAATTTTCAGGATTTATCTTCTGCACATCGGACATCTTTCACATCATTTTAAAATCAAGAGAACAGATTTATGAATGAGCAGAATATTTACTACTTTTTTTAAAAAGCACATTTTAAAATAATGTATGCATTACCTTTGGATGCAGCTCTGCAGAAGGCAGAAACGATATATAGGTTGTCTGACATATGGGTTACTTTCTGCAATCGAGCCAAGTTTGCATTTGCATTAACACAAGTACTGTTTCCACAAAAGCACCAACCCATCACGTATTACCGCAAACTATTTATCTGAAGCATGCAGTTATCATTTCACTTTCCTTTATCCAAATGCAACTGCTGTCCAGGAAGTATGAAGTCTTGCCAACTCCAAATGTGCATATTTTTTCCCCCATTAATTAGGGAAGTATCTAACGTTCAAAGATAATCCAGTGCTGTTGAATGTTTTACAATAAAATCATCGAGCGAGACACAAAATTAGGCAACAACTTTCTGCTGTGACGGTCAGAACGTATCACTTCACATCAGGCAGCACGGTAGCACAGCGGAGAGTGCTGCTGCCTCACAGCACCTGGGATGTGGGTTCAATTCCAGCCTTGGGTCACAGTCCATGTGGAGTTTGCACATTCTCCCCATGTCTTTTAAAAAAAAATACTTTATCAGAGTTACAAAGCCAGAGCGAGTGTGGACAGGGGCAAAGCCCTCATCCAGCTCCTTGCCTGCTCCAAAAACCAATTCAAATGGAATCCAATTCATGGTCCCCACAAGAGAGACAGACCGGATCCAGGCATTACACCTGACCTCACGCTCACCTTAGCCAAAAGGCCGAGAAGCAATATTCTCCCCATGTCTACGTGGGTTTCCTCCGGGTGCTCCGGTTTCCTCGGTGTCCAGGCATGTGCCGATTAGATTATGGGGTTACGGAGATAGGGCAAAGTGGATATGGGTAGAATGCTCATTCAAAGGGTCGACGCAGATTTGATGGGCCGATTGGCCTCCATCTGCTCTGTAGGGATTCTATGAATCAGATGTTACTCTGCCGGAAAAAGTTTAATCCTGTGGCCCATTTAGGCACTTTAGCATTTCCACCAATACACATTTCGAGGATGTTGCTTAAAGGTTTCTGTAACATTCACTGAAAATAAATTAACAGTCCATAATGAAAGCTGAAGCGATGGCAAAACAGCTGTAACAAATAGAAATACTCGACAGATCAGGGAACAAAGTTAAAGTTTTTGAAATGGATTGAGAGTACACACCCAAAACCCATTCTCTCCACAGAGGCCGTCTGACTGGATGTATATTTCTAATATTTCCTGCTTTTAAAAAAAAAACAAGATTCATAGCATCTCCTGATTTCTGCATCAGTACCTCATCCAAGCTGCAACAATTTGAAAACTACTACATTCACATTCAAGGTGTGCAAATAAAGCATCTCAGGATTTGGAGGAGATTCTCAAGAGAGAATCACCATTGTCCCAGATGACCATAGTCTGCTTTCCCTTTATTGGGAGGGGGGGGGGGGCAGCAGACTGGTGGTGCTTTAACGTAGCTGGGCAATTTCTAGTGGATGGGCAACCATTATCTTACCACAAGTTCAGGATATAAAACAACCTTGGGAACTTCATATCTGTCATCAAGAACAACTGGGTCCTTAACTATTTTCTGTGACAGGTTTGAGCTCAACCAAATCGATGGACGAGAAGTTCCGCATGTACATAGTCTTTGTGTCACCTTCTTAAAAGACGTCCACATTTTTTTAAAAAACCACAAGCCTGCAAAGTACCAGGGCTACCACTATAATAACAATCTTTTCATAATCTTTATTACTGTCACAAATACATTAACACTGCAATGAAGTTACTGTGAAAATCCCCTAGTCGCCACATTCTGGCGCCTGTTCGGGTGCACAGAGGGAGAATTCAGAATGTCCAATTCACCCAACAAGTACGTCTTTCGGGACTTGTGGGAGGAATCCCACATCCAGATCCAATTTGATAACTCTCCATATAGTTAAACACAGATCCTGAATCAGGATCTCATTGAATTTGCGTCGGAATCTGACCCAAGAATTTCATATGTTGATTATAAGATGTGAAGCTGAATTTAGAAATTAAACCCTTGGTTTAATCTGAAATGCTGCAAAACATCCACTTTGACAAGATGGAATAAAATCATGGGGCATGGAAAGAAATTGGGAAACAGGAATATCATAATTTGAGGTGTTATCCAGAATCCAATTCTGAAACTATCACTATTAGGATTTGTGGTTTGTAATACGTGTCCATGGACTGAGCCTTTGCACCACAGACTAATTTATACAAGACCGACATTTCCAAACAGATAATCCTTTTTTGGAAACTGCAGGAAATAAATAACATCAAGGTAAAATCATCCCTAAGGAACGGTGCAGCACCAGTTCCCATCACTTAACAGCAAGAACAGCATGCCAAATACATCATCTCGATTTGAAAACAATTGCTATTTTTAAAAAGCACAATCACATGTGCAGATTAAAAGCAACATACTTGAACATAACACTGCCATATGGTCAAATCTGATCCATAATGCTGGAGGCTGCAATAATTCCAATAGGAAACGTTGCTTATCCTAAGTCAACAATACCAGTCTGGAGTAAAACAACACACCTTGCCAGAGGGCATATTGCTGCTCCCGTGTCAGCTCTGCATAGGTGCTCAGGAAAAAAAAAGTTATTTTCACAAATTTTACGTGACTGTTTTGTCTCGTCTGGAACCAGTGTGTGTATATCCAATCTGACTTTTTTTTTTAAAGCTGTGCTTACCCCTGAAGAAATCATCTGATTGCGTTGCTGAGGTCTGGGCAACATCACAGGCAACAAGTCAGAAAGGGGAAGGAAGGAGAAAGGGAATTGTAAAAGCAGCAGAAATTTGGAGCATTTCCCTCCCACCAAAGTTTACACATTGCTGTAACTGAAACATTGAGTTGAACTGCTTACGAAACACACCAACTTCTAAAATGCTAATCAATGAAACTTGACCCATGTGCAGAAGCGGGAATGTAAACACCAACCAAGACAGAGTTGAAATCCAGTTTACCACATCACCCCAGGAGGACACGAGGGCTCGTCGTTTAAAAAATAAATCAGCCGATAAAACTCAAAACAGCAACAAATCGTTGTGAATAAATATAACCGGATTAAGCAGACCAACATTTTTCCCCAACTGTCAAAGAAAGGCCTACTTTTGTTTTAACTCTTTGCACAACTATGTAACAAACCTATCCCAGAAAATTTTATTCAATTCAGAAATAAAGGCAGCACGGTAGTGTCATAATCACACCAGGTAGCATAGTGGTTAGCACAATTGCTTCACAGCTCCAAGGTCCCAGGTTCGATTCCGGCTTGGGTCACTGTCTGTGCAGAGTCTGCACGTTCTCCCAGTGTGTGTGGGGGTTTCCTCCGGGTGCTCCGGTTTCCTCCCACAGTCCAAAAAATGTGCAGGTTAGGTAGATTGGCCATGCTAAATTGTCCTTAAGTGTCCAAAATTGCCCTTCGTGTTGGGTGGGGTTACTGGGTTATGGGGTTAGGGTGGAGGTGTGGGCTTGAGTAGGGTGCTCTTTCCAAGAGCCGGTGCAGACTCGATGGGCCGAATGGCCTCCTTCTGCACTGTAAATTCTATGATCTATGATTATTGAAAATAAGTACACGGGGAGCCCGGGTATTATGATGGTGCTCAAGCATCAGAGATTGGGCGATCAAATCCTGCCATTCAATAAATCTGATAGTCAGTCATTAAAATGATACATATTGCATATTGTACAAGAAATACATCGGAGAGAATTATAAATCAGTATTTGAGCAATTTACAAGAGCCTTTCAAGTCCTTCGAGCCTGCTTTTCCATTGAAGATGATGGTTGATTGGGCTGTGGACTGCTTTGTAGCCTACTCCTCCATAAACACTCACTCCCTCACTCGTCTATCAAAAATCTGTCTAATTCTGTCTTTGATAAATTCAATGACCCAGCCAACAATTTCCCACACTTCTGCCCTCACCCCTTCCCCTTCTGCCCAGACCCACAATAGGGTTCCCCTGGACTTCATTTCCCCCCCCCCCCCCCACATCAGCCTCCGTGTTTGAAGGGTCATTCTCCACCGTTTCCAGGGCCTTCAGCATGACGATGCCACCGAGGACATCTTCCCCTCTCCTGTCAACTCTCTAAAGGGACCGTTCCCTCCATTGACACCCTGACCCATGTCTTGATCATCTCCTTCCCACAGCAGGAAAGGGTGGGTTAGCCAAGTGTTCCACTCAGGACTGGACTCGAAGACCAGGGGGGGTAGCGATCTTGATCAGCAAACGAGTGGCATTCGATCAGGGAGAATCGTGTCAGACAGGGGGGGGGTAGATACATAATGGTGAGTGGGAGGCTGGAGGGGGTGCAAGTGGTACTTGTGAACATATATGCTCCGAATTGGGACGACGTGGAATTTATGAGGCGGGTGTTAGGTAAGATCCCAGACTTGGGGGTCACATAACCTGATCATGGGAGGGGACTTCAACACAGTCATTGATCCGGAATTGGACCGGTCAAAATCCAGGACAGGGAGGAGGCCGGCTGTGGCAAAGGAATTGAAGAGCTTTATGGAGCAGATGGGAGGGGGGAGGGGGGGGGGGGGGGTGTAGACCCCCCATCTCGGCACGGCCGAGGGCGAAGGAGTTTTCCTTTTTTTCCCCACAAGGTATACTCTCGCATCGACTTTTTTGTTCTGAGCAGGGCGCTAATACCGAAGGTGGTGGATACCGAGTACTCGGCAATTGCAGTGTTGGATCATGCCCTGCACTGGGTGGATCTACGGGTTAGTGTGGAGAGAGGGCAACTCCCGCTGTGGAGACTGGATGTGGGGTTCCTAGCGGATGAGGGGATCTGTGGGCGGGTTAGCAATTCCATCCAGAACTACCTGGAAACAAATGATACGGGGGAGGTCTCTGCAGCGACGGTCTGGGAAGCTTTGAAGGCAGTGGTCAGAGGGGAATTAATCTCGATACGGGCACACAGAGAAAAGGCGGAATGGGCTGAGAGGGATAGATTAGTGGAGGAGATATTCCAGGTGGACAGGAGATACTCGGAGGCCCCGGACGCGGGGGCTACTGAGGGAGCGGCGGAGGTTACAGGTGGAGTTTGGGCTGCTGAACACAGGGAAAGCAGTGGAACAGTTGAGGAAGGCAAGGGGGGCAATCTATGAATACGGGGAAAAGGCAAGCAGAATGTTGGCGCATCAGCTCAGGAAAAAAGAGGTGGCCAGGGAGATAGGTGAAGTAAAGAGTAGAGACGGGAATACGGTCCTGGACCCAGCAGGGGTAAACGAGGTGTTTAAGGACTTTTATAGTAAATTATATGAGTCGGAACCCCCTGCTGGGGTGGAGGGGATGAGGCAATTTCTGGATCAGTTGAGGTTCCCAAGGGTGGAGGAGGACCTGGTGGAGGGGCTGGGTGCCCCAATTGAGATTGAGGAAATAATCAAGGGGCTGGAGGGCACGCAGTCAGGCAAGGCCCCGGGGCTTGACAGCTACCCGGTGGAATTCTATAAGAGGTTTTCAGAGATATTGAGACCACTGCTGGTGAGAACATTTAACGAAGCAAGAGAGAAGGGAGTCCTTCCCCCCAACAATGTTGCAGGCCTCAATTTCATTGATCCTGAAATGGGAGAAGGATTCAGAGCAATGCAGGTCATACAGGCCGATTTCTCTACTGAATGTGGATGTCATACTGCTGGCTAAGATACTGGCCACAAGTTAGAGGACTGTGTCCCGGGGGTGATAGGGGAAGACCAGATGGGATTGGTTACGGCCAGCCAACTAAAGGCCAATGTTCGAAGGCTTCTCAATGTTATTATGATGCCCTCAGAAGGAGAGGAAGCGGAGGTGGAGGTAGCGATGGATGCAGAGAAGGCTTTTGATCGGGTGGAGTGGAATTACCTGTGGGAGGCGCTGGGAAGGTTTGGGTTTTGTGAGGGCTTTATTGACTGGGTGCGGTTGCTCTATCAGGCACCAGTAGCGAGTGTGCGTACGAACCGGCTGAGGTCGGGGTATTTTAAGCTACACCGAGGGACGAGGCAAGGGTGTCCCCTCTCCCTGTTACTGTTTGCTCTGGCCATAGAGCCATTGGCCATGGCGTTAAGAGCCGCTAGGAACTGGAAAGGGCTCGTTCGAGATGGGTGGAGCACCGGGTCTCGCTCTACACAGATGACCTGTTCTTGTACATTTCAGACCCATTGGAAGGGAAGTAAAGCGAATCTTGGAGGAATTTGGCAATTTTTCGGGGTATAAATTGAACATGGGGGAAAAGCGAGACGTTTGCGATCCAGGAGAAGAGACTGGGAGAGCTGCCGCTTTCGATATCTGGGAATCCAGGATGCCCGGAAATGGGAGGTACTACACAAGTTAAACCTATCCCAGTTGGTAGAACAAATAGAAGGGGACTTTAAGAGACGGGACATGCTCCCACTATCACTGGCGGGGAGGGTACAGACCGTGAAAATGACAGTCCTCCCCAGATTTCTTTTGCCTTTCAGTGCCTCCCCATCTACACCCCTAAGGCCTTTTTGAAGCGGGTGAATGAGATTATTTTGGGCTTTGTGTGGGCATGTAAAACCCGGCAAATGATGAAAGTGTTGCTGGAGCAGAGTCGGGGGGGGGGGGGGGGGGGGGGGGGGGGGGGGGTTGGCGCTACTTCTGCAACTATTACTGGGCGGCTAGTATAGCCATGATTAGGAAGTGGGTAGTGGGGGAGGGGTCGGCAAGGGAGCGGATCGAGGCAGCGTCAGGTAAAGACACCAGTCTGGGAGCATTGGTAACGGCACCTCTGCCGTTCTCGCCGGCCCGATACTCCACAAGTCCGGTGGTGGTGGAGGCTCTGAGGATCTGGGGGCAATTGAGAAGATATGAGAGAGTGGAGGGAGCATCGATTTGGAGCCCGATTTATAATAATCACAGATTTATACCGGGCAGGCTAGATGGCAGGTTCCGGAGTTGGCAGAGGGCAGGAATTAGAAGGATGGGGGATCTATTTATAGATGGGAGCTTTCCCAGCTTGAAAGCTTTGGAGGATAAATTTAAATTGCCAGCAGGGAATGGTTTTAGGTATTTCCAGGTGCGTGACTTCCTGAGAAAACAGGCCTTTCCGCTGCTGCCGCCGCCACGGGGGATACAGGATAGAGTAGTTTTCAGTAACTGGGTGGGAGAGGGAAAGGTTTCGGATATTTACCAGGAGCTTTTGGAGGCGGAGGAAACTCCGGTGGAGGAGCTTAAGGGCAAGTGGGAGGACGAGCTAGAAGGAGAGATAGAGGCGGGGCTATGGGCGGATGCCCTAAGCAGGGTTAATACCTCCTCATCGTGCGCCAGGCTTAGCCTGATACAATTTAAGGTAGTCCACCGGGCACACATGACAGCGGCGAGGATGAGTAAGTTCTTCGGGATTGAGGATAGATGTGCAAGTTGCACGGGAAGCCCAGCAAATCATGTCCACATGTTTTGAGCATGCCCAAAGCTTAGAGGGTTTCGCTAAGCCAATGTCCACGGTGCTAAAAACACGGGTGGTTCCGAGTCCGGAGGTAGCGATCTTTGCAGTGTTGGAAGATCCAGGAGTTCAGGGGGCGAAAGAGGCCGACATATTGACCTTTGCCTCCCTGGTAGCCCGGAGACGGATCTTATTAATGTGGAGGGACTCGAAGCCCCCGAGTGTAGAGACCTAGGTTAGTGACATGGCTGGCTTTCTCAGTCTCGAGAAAATAAAGTTCACCTTAAGAGGGTCAATGGTTGGGTTCACCCGGAGGTGGCAGCCGCTCGTCAACTTTTTTGGCGAAAATAAAAATGTCAGCAGATGCGGTATTCCAAAGGGGGGGGGGGGGGATTGCTGTTGTATGGTTGAGGTGAGTGAAGATTGGGCTGGGGGACGGGGACGGGGGGGGGGGGGGGGGGGGGACTGTTTATTTTACCATGTTGATGACATTGTTTATGTTACTGTTACAAAAATTTTCAAATACCTTAATAAAATATTATTTAAAAAAACATGCACTCCCAATCTCAAATTTACAGCATGCCTAATTCAGGCTATTTCAACAGCAATAGGCCCGAGTAGAGAGGGGATGGGGGATAAAGGAAGGAGAGAGAAAATGAAGATCCCCATTAAATTTCAGAGTATCCGGTTGGAGAAAATCATTGCCACCCAATGACAGAAATGTTGCCGTGCAGGAAACAGCCATGAGGACGTTGCCTCTGCACCAGTTCTCCAAATGAGCATCACAACTTAATGCCATTCTCCTGCCTTTTCACCGTCCCCTTGCACACAATCATTTAATCCTCGCCCTCCGGAATCCCTCGCTTGAACTTGCCTCCACCACACTTTGTCACCTCCAAACCCAATAAATAATTTTCTCTGCTGCTTTGTGTAGGAAGCCAAGTGAATCACCATATACTGTCCATCACCCGGAAACAATTAAAAACCCAATTCATAGACAATTAAGACTATTGTCAACTAATAGCCTCTTCCTGTTCAAAATGGTCGAACTGGCTTGGGTACCTGAAAATCTACGAGTACACATTAGGAATGTACAAGAAGTTGGAACGCCTTGAAGCTTTAAATGCCACTCTCACCAAATTAGTTGGACGCAGTTCACACTTGCTAATGTAGATTTAATAAAAGCCATCATCTGAGCATGATTCATCCAAAGTGATGTCTGTACAACCATGCATGCTAGAAAATTGGTCAGGGTGACAGACGGCGGCACAGTGGTTAGCACTGCTGCTTAACAGCCCGAGGGACATGGGTTCAATTCCGGTCTCGGGCCACTGTCTGTGTGGAGTCTGCAGGTTCTCCCAGTGTCTGCGTGGGTTTCCTCCAGGTGCTCTGGTTTCCTCCCGCAGTCCAAAGATGTGCAGGTTAGGTGGACTGGATATTCTAATTGTCCTTTAGTGTCCAACAGATTAGGTAGGGTAACGGGGGAGTTCTTTCAGAGGATCAGTGCGGGCTTGAATGGGCCGAATGGCCTCCTTCTGCACTGTAGGGATTCAAGAAAATCATGCTCCGTGTCCCAAGAAAGATTACTTCAGTCAAGGTAACTAAAAATTAGGCTTGGTTTCTGGAAGTCATTACATAATTGGGCAGAATTCTCCCATGGCAGGGAGGGAGGACAAAAATTAGTTTCACGCCAGCATGACCTCCCACGGGATCTTCCGTCGGTGCCTGCCTTGGCAGATTGGGAAACCCGCTGGAGATGGAAAACTGATTTGCGTCCTGCGAATGGGATGCAGACAAAGGCCTGAGCGGAATCTTCCACCTGTCCCCAATTCTCCACAACGCCAGCAGGAAACAATCCCTGCTCTCGCCCCCCCCCCCCTCCCCTCCCCTCCCACCCCCTCTTTCCCCTCGTCCGCCGCCACCAGACTGCGCCCTATTTGGGAGAATTCCACGCATTGTTTTCTGTTGATTCCAGACTCCTTCTACAGACCAGTGTTAGGCAAAAGAAAAAAGCATCAAGTACTCATCCCTAAAAAGTGTTGATCCTTTTTCACAATTACGACGCTTGCTTTCACGACTACACCACCTTCCTTTAAAAGAACTGTGTTGAGAAGGGGAAGAACGTTCTGGAACATCTCAGCACAGAATGTACACCAGGAACTCTCCCCCTCAGAACTACGCACTTGGCAGCAAAGCTGAATTAATTCAAATTTCCTCATTTCGTTAGGCCTAAATTCAGATATTTCACCTCCAGGCCTCTACTTCCCGCTGGTGGGCTCACATTCAAACTGCACACGGCCAAGAACTGTTACACATTTCCACGTTAAATTGAAAGCAGCAATTCCTCGTTTTGACAAGTTCACATCAAACTAACTTCCAGGCTAAACAACTTCCGTTTCAGTTTCACCGAACGCAGTCCAATCTTTTACTGTGAAGCTAGAATTGGGAGGTAAAGTGTCAGTCTTAGGTTGGATGTTTTCCACATAGCCGAGAATGTGATCAACAACTTCTCACACCAGATGTTTTCTTGCTGACTTGGGAAATGAAAAGCTGGGTTTTTAAGCCCGTGGTTGCCTAGCTTACCCTCACCTTTTTTTCCCCCAAAAACCTGACTGCAAATCTACTGGAATAAGCGACCTAGATGTCTTTATCACATCTAGATTTGACTATTCCTGTGCACTCCCGGTTGGCCCTCCGTATGCTGGAGGTCATCTGAAGCTCTGCTGCCTGTGCCTTGCGTTCCGGCCCGCCATCACCCCTGGTGCTCGCTGACGCACACTGACTCCAGGTGAAGTCACGTCTCGATATTAAAATTCTCATCCACAGCTTCAGATTCCTCCAAGGCCTCGGCCCTCAGGAGATATTGGTTGTCCTTTAATTTAGGTCTCTTGTGCTTTCCCGATTACAATTGCTCCACCACAGCCGGAGAAGCCTTGCCTCGGAGCCAACCTTCCCACCTCACCTCTCTTCCTTTAACACACTTCTTCAAACACCTACCCTCTTTGACCAAGAATTTGGTTATCTGACCCTATATCTTCTTCTATGGCTTGAATTTATACCGTCCTTTATAATTCTCCTGTGAAGCACCTTGGGGCATTTCACTATGTTAAAGGTACTGCATAAATATAACTTATTGAATCCAATCGGCAGCACCATGTAGTATAAAGGAACCATCCCCAATTTGGGATGCCAAGCCTCCAGAAGTCACAACATGTATTCTTCCACAAGTATGGGAGGATTGTGGGTAGGCAATGTTGCATTAAAAAGCCTTTTTTTGAATTGAGACTAGAAGGTGGAGAGGTAACGCCCAAAAGTGCAGCACAGAACTAGGCTTGAAGAATTACAAAATAAAGGCAAACCAGGAACTGGCAGTTAAACTAGAAAATAGGTGCAGGAGATCGTTTGGCCCTTGGACCCTTCACCACCATTCAATATGGCCATGGCTAATCATGCAAATTCAGTATCCCACTCCCGCTTGCTCTCCATACCCCTTGATCCCTTTAGCCGCACGGGCCATATCCAGCTCCCTCTTGAATATATCCAACAAACTGCCCCCAACAGCTTTCTGCGGTAGAGATTTCCACAAGTTCACAACTCTCTTGAGAGAAGATGTTCTTCCTCATCTCAGTCCTGAATGGATGACCCATTATTCTTAGTAAGAAGTCTTACAACACCAGGTTAAAGTCCAACAGGTTTGATTCAAACACGGGCTTTCGGAGCGCAGCTCCTTCCTCAGGTGAATGGCGAGGTATGTTCCAGAAACATTTATATAGACAAAGTCAGAGATGCTGGACAATGCTTGGAATGCAGGCATTTGCAGGTAATCAAATCATTACAGATCCAGGGAGAGGGATAATCACAGGTTAAAGAGGTGTAAATTGTCTCAAGCCCGAACAGTTGGTAGGATTTTGCAAGTCCAGGCCTGATGGTGGGGGGTGGATGTAATGCGACATGAATCCAAGATCCCTGTTGAGGCCACACTCATGCGTGCGGAACTTAGCTATAAGTTTTTGCTCGGCAATTCTGCGTTGTCGCGTGTCCTGAAGACCGCCTTGGAGAACGCTTACCCGGAGTGTATCCACACCATTATTCTTAGGCTGTGAACCTTAGTTCTGGACTTCCCCTTTTCCTAAACTGTCACCATTCAGATAACAATCTGCCTTCCTGCTTTTGCCACCAAAGTGTATAACCTCACATTTAGCCACATTATATTGCATTTGCCAAGTATTTGCCCACTCAGGCAGCCCGTCCAAGTCACCCTGCAGCCTCTTTGCATCCTCCTCACAGCACACACTGCCACCCAGCTTCCTGTCATCTGCAAATTTGGAGATATTGCATGCAATTCCTTCGTCCAAACTTAACAAGGGTATGGACATGAAGCAGTGGTGTAGGACTAAGTATAACAACTCCTTTAAAGAGGCAGCACAGGCATGGGACACCAAATTCTGCAGGAGACATTGTCATTTGCTTGGTATAAAACCAAATAAATCGGAAATAAAATAACCATGCTTTTTGAGAGTTTAGGATTTGTTTTTCCGGAAAAATGTGCTGACAGTAGAATGGTTATCAAAATCCAGGTATTTACTGGTGCTGATCAAACGGACAAGCCATTGGCTACTTTATTCCGTCCCCGAGATGCGAATGATATTGTTCATTTCTAGTCTGTTCCAAGATACTGCGGCTGTGCCTTTTCCTTTAACCACTCCAATCCTTGTGGCGACAATGTACCAACAAAGGTATTAGGTGGAGAGTATCAAGATTCTATCTCCCACAATGGTGGAAGCAGGGTGGAGAGAGACGTGGCGGCAGCATTTTTGTTGGTGGTTAGAGGTGAGGAAGGCGCAGCCAAAGTAACTCTGGTAAAGTTGCTGCAGTGCACCCTTACGTTGCACTTACGGGCAGCCACATCAGCCTGTCAGCGGTGAATATGGAGCTCAGTACAGAACACCACTGATTTGTCCTGGCTGGTGCCCAGTTTGATCTTCAGCTAGCAGATCTAACTCGTGTCCATGAATAACGATAATTCCAGTATCAAGTCTGTACCAGTTTCATTACCAGAGAGGTTTGACACAGGAACTCAAGTCTTTAGTAATAGTCTGCCAGGATTTTAGAGCAGGTAAAGTAATTATGTTAACCCAAGAGTATTTAATACATCAGCAGAACAAAAACCTGCAAGGAACTAGGGATGGATTGTAGTAATTAAATAGCACAATCACGTTGGGTAAGAAATGACTCATGTGGGCCGAGTTGAAATCTTGAAGAAAGTGCAGAAAGTTAATTCTATGTTTTTCGCTGATTTCCCCACCCTAATTTCTATTTTTGTTTCACTGCAGGTCAACTGTCAATTTGTTAGATCACATCTTTGTGTTGTATGCTATCAAGCAATCAGGACAAGTGGCTGAACTCAAAGCAAAGACATTTCCGCAGGGGGTTATTACAATGAGTTAAGCCTCAAACGAGACATAGATAAACCACCACTGCATTTAGCCTCCAAGTTACACCGGTAACCCCATTTCACATTCACACTTCACAACATGATAAGTAGCTTGCAGATGTTTCTAACCATTCCGAGATAAAGAGGCACAGATGGAGGTGAACATAATTAATACAAGGAGTTCATGGAGGGCTGATGGGAGAGAGCTACAAAATGGCATGGCCTTCCAACATCTTATGATATGCATAATGCAATTATGTACATAGTGTTTGTGCACGACCTCCAACCACTAGGTGGCAGTGTTAACCCACCACACAACTCTGGTTCTGGGAGTTGGGAGCAGGTCGTGATCGGAGCCAAAAGTAATTTGAAGTAGCTCTACATTAGTTAATTGTTCTGTAGTTTAGTTGTCTTAGTTATTAGTCAAATGGTTGTTACAAAATAAGTTATTCAAATTAAATGTTCTGTAAGTTTTATCATTTACATCAGCCAGTCTACAGAACATGACATATCTGACCACACCCACTTACCTGTCCTACCTCAGCCAACAAAGATAGAAAAGCTGGACAAAACCCAGCAGGTTCAATTCACTAGCACAACCTCATGCGCCAACTCTATCTCAACACAAGTTACATGAGCGTATCAATGCAGTGTGCAGAAACTTGGTCTTGATCCCTCAAGCATTGCATCCTGTGCTTTTTCATGAATGCTGCATATGGGACTGAAGATAAAATTGGTATTTTCCGCTAAACCTCCAAGCAGTCCCCTTCCCTAGCTTTGGGATTTTGATTTCTCTAACTCTCACTTTCTGCCCACATTCTCCAACCGATCACAACACCGCTGATTTTTGTAAATTTGCTGTTATTTACAACAGTGACTATTTTGCTACATTGGAGAGCTACAGGATCCTTTCTTCCCAACCACACAAAGATAATTGACAACAAGTGGCCCTAAAAGTCAATCCAAGTACTCTACTAGCCTATTAATAACATTAATAATAATCCTTATTAGTGTCACAAGTAGGCTTACATTAACATTGCAATGAAGTTACTGTGAAAATCCCCTATTTAACACATTCCGTCACCTGTTCGGGTACACAGAGGGAGAATTCAGGATGTCCAATTCACCTAACAAGCACGTCTTTCGGGACTTGTGGGAGGAAACCGGAGCACCCGGAGGAAACCCACGCAGACACGGGGGAGAATGTGCAAACTCCGCACAGACAGTGACCCACTTGGAAATCAAACCTGGGACCCTGCCGCTGTGAAGCAACAGTGCTAACTACTGTATTTACACACAAACGCTGGCTGCTTCAGTTACCACTACCATAGGTTTTCCAGTTCGCCAGAGTGTGGTGACTCAGGGATTTTCACAATAACTTCACGGCAGTGTTAATCTTCATCCAGTTATTCACCTTCATCCTCAGGTAGTAAAAAAGTGAGTGGCTCTGTGAGGAATTTATTACTTTAGAAGAAAGCAAACATTCAACAGTAAAAAAAATATATATACTTGCAAATTCCAACAACCATGGCAGAAAACACCACACAAGTCATCTGGAAACCATCATATCACCCCCCCCCCCCCCCGATTTTTCTGCTCTACCATGAAATGTTATTGGGGTGGAAGAACAGAATAGGCAGTGTGTGGGCTGCTTATCTGCGCAGCAAACATGGACCATGTTAGATTACGAGTCAAAGTAAAAAGGAGTCAAGTGTTTCAAGTCTTGTATGGAGCGTCCACGGTCAGCAGTGTCCACTGCTACTCAATCCCTTGAGTAGCAATTCTACTCAATCACGTGCCAGCACGCACTGTAAGAATCTAAACTACTGGGAGAGAGGGGGAAAAAGCGTCCGAAAGATGACAGGAGCGGTGTTAAAAGGACTTCATAGTCCATCAACCAGAAGTCATTATAAGTTGTTTTTCGATGGCTGGCAATCAAGGAGCCCTGACAACATTTTTTAAAAGTGTCAGTAGAACTCTAGCGATTGAAGTACAGCCTTACAAGTCCATACCCAGCAGGTTATTTTATACAGCAGATGCTAGGATTTTAAATGCCGCAACCATGCAACATCCTTGCTGCCTCACTGTTCGGTTGCCTTAGCAATATAGCCACTTTTAAATGTGAACGCTTAGTGGAAAGTTACAAATTTATTATTTAATTGCATCCATCAAACGAGGATACACACAGCATGCTGTGCAACAAAAAAAGGGACAGAAGAGAGATTCACATAATGAGAATGCGAGGTCAGCAAGAGTAGCAGTGACAGAACACGGCGATTCCCTGAAATAAAAAAAGGTGGTGGGGTGGGGCGAGAGAAAGAGGGCATTCTTGTGCTTTTTTTTTTAAAAAAATCTATCGTCTCAGGTCTGTTCACACACCTCCCAGCTTGACCTGCAATGGTATTAATAGCAGAAAGCAGCAGAGTGACCTCCTCAGCAAAAGTGAGATGCTGTACAATTTGTTAAAATTAAATACAGGACAAAAAAATTAAAGATAGAACTAAACAATTCCAGAATAAAGCCAGGGGTTTTCCAGTTTGCATGGCCAGTTCAGATCCATTACCATGGGCAAGTCCACATTTAGATTGCAAGAGATGTCTGCTACAACAATACCATAAACAGAATGTATAAAAGCAATCGTTTTTCTAAAATTGACACTAACAGGTCGATATCAATAAAAGAACAAATGCTTCCACTCTGCTTCAGAGCCAAACTTCAGAGTGTAGTGAACATCGCCATGAAATAAACAGCTACTTTACAATGAAGTTACAGTTAGAATATATCTGCAGATGCAGATCATAGAAACATAACAGTGCAGAAGGCCACCATTCGCCCATCAAGTCTGCACTGACCCTCTGAAAGAGCACCCTACCCAGGTTCATGTCCCCATCCTATCCCTGTAACCCCCACCTAAACCTGTTGGACACTAAGGGGCAATTTAGCACGGCCAATCCACCTAACCTGCACATCTTTGGGCTGTGGGAGGAAACCCACGCAGACACAGGGTGAATGTGCAAATTCCACACAGCCAGTTACTCAAGGTCGGAATCGAACCCGGGTCCCTGGTGCTGTGAGGCAGCAGTGCCAACCACTGTGCCACCATGCTGCCGATGGCATTGCTCAATTTAGTTTGGAGATTACAAATTCTCATACCTTGTTAGTGTGCTCTCTGGGGATGTCACAATTGTTGAAGCTATCAACGTACAGATCTGGAAAGCAAGTTCTGCTGACGGGCGACCGCATGATCATGCCTGAAAGCAACATGGCATTAAGCTAAAGGTGAAAGTCAGACTTAACCAGGTCGTATGCCTCAGATTTCTGGGTCTACCAAAGGCTGTGGAAAGAATGTTTTCTTCCAAAGACACTGAAGGTTCATCATCAGAATTCAACAACAGAAAAGCACAAAGAGTGAGATCCTTTAACGTGCTGGACTACATGGAGGCGACCTTCCTGAACATTCAACTTAGATGGGATTGCCATGACTGCCGCATAGACATCGACAGGATCCCCAAGCAGACCTTCTATGGGAAACTCTCTCAGGACAAATGACATCAAGGTGGTCCATACAAATGACACCCATGATAAAAAGCCTTATAAATAACCTCTCTTGGGGAAACAGTGCAGTTGACCAACCCACATGTGGGCAAGCATCAAAATTTGGTCCAGCAAGTTTTAAGGACCATCCATATCAAACTTGCAATATCTGACATTCCGAGTTCCACCAAGCACCAACAACTAGTGCCAGTTCCATTGATACCCAACGTCACTCTCTCATCAGACTCTCCAATCAGGAGAGGACCCACACAGAAGATGGTGCAGCTACTTATGGTGTAGACTTGCTTGAATAATGTGGCATCTATCGCCACCAACACAGATCAGGGAATGCTGAACTGCAAACCTGGCATGAACCTTTTAAAATCATTGCTCAATTACTCTGTATAATCCAGGCTATTGGTAATTTCTTTTTTTTAAAAATTATAATGCATGATATTACTTCCAAAATACAAACAACGCTGCCAAGCTAAAATATTGCTGAAATTAACCAAGGTTTCTGCTGCGATATCCTCACTAGTAAATTGTACTGCGCTTGTAAATTTTTCGGCCCTGGGATGAAATCCCTGTTTTAACTTAAAAAGATTAGTTTGCATCGAATACAAAGTGTGACAACATATCTGATACAAGAATTTATCCTGTTGTTTCTACCGCGCACAAAGAAAAAAAAATCAGATAATGTGCTGTTGTTAAAAGGGTTGTTGACCAGTGTGTCAATGTAATAATGCTCAATATATTACCCTGTTGCTAATGGTGAAGTTTAGGGCCACAAAGTCTAATGACCTAAATTAAGCAGAGCTGCAAGTCAGAATCAAAAAAAATAGTTTGCTAAGGACTCCATCTTCAAGTTACAAGTCAAATCTGACAAGAAAATCTCTTTCCCACCACCACCCCCAACTACTGTGATTGTTTGAGTGATAGGTTACAGAAATTCTGATGACTGTGTTAATAAGATATCTCTCTTGTCGGTGAGGGAACGCAAGAAAGATTGCTTGAATAGCTTATGAAAATTTAATCAACCAAGAACTTCTGCAGTAAAATGCACCCATCAAATGCGATGTGATGGACAGGCAATCTGCACACACATACCATAGGCAGGTACTTCACTTTGAATTTTCTAGGATTTAAATATATATTATGGTTTTATTAATACTATAATTTGTTCCAACTGCAGGACATTTCACAATACTCTGTCAATCATGGACAGAATAATTGTGCAGTGATAGTATCAAATCAGAAATCTCCACATTGAATCTAATTTCAGCACAATTTTTTTACTTGAACTTGGCAGCAATGTTTTCCTTTCAGAAGCAATATTAAACATTATTAAAAATGTACAAATAAAATGGTGCAATTAAATATCAAGGTTCAAAAGCAGGCCTCTCGACAATCCCTCACGTCAATCATTATTTCTAATTCAAACACAGACCATAAGCCACCTCAACTCCTTAGTGTCATCAGAACCCACAAATCAAATTTGAGCTACATTTATTAACTCGACAGTATCCACAATTCTGTTATATTTATAATTAAAAATTGAGAGGGCGGCATGGTGGCGTAGTGGTTAAAACTGCTGCCTCACGGCGCTGAGGACCTGGGTTCTGCACTGTTTCCCCAAGAGACGTTGCTTTTAAGGCTTTTTATCATGGGTGTCATTTGTATGGATCACCTATCTCTATAACTGTCCATGTGGAGTTTGCACATTCTCCCAGTGTCTGCGTGGGTCACACCCCCACAACCCAAAAAGATGTGCAGGGCAGGTGGATTGGCCACGCTACATTGGCCCTTAATTGGGGAAACAAAAATCATTGGGTACTCTTTATTTATTTATGTTTTAAAGATAATTAAAAATTGACAGTTTAACCAACTCAAAACATTGCACCCTGAAATGGTACCAAGTAGAGGTGTTTTTGAAAAATTCACCAAAGGGACGTGAGCATCGCTAGCTGAGCCAACATTTAGTGCCTATCCCTTATTGCCCTTGAATTGAGTGGCATTTGAGAGTCAACCACATTGCTGTGGGTCTGGAGTCACATGGAGGCCAGACCAGGTAAGGACGGCAGATTTCCTTCCCTAAAGGTCATTAATGAGCCAGATGGGTTTTTAACGACAATCGGTAATGGTTCCATGGTCATCATTAGTCTTTATATGCATATTTTTATTAAATTCAAATTTCACCATCTGCCATGGTGGGATTTGAACCCGGATCCCAGAGCTTTAACCTGGGTCCCTGCACTATCAGACCAGTGAACACACGTCAAGTATTGGGGCTGGTCAGCAGCCAGAAATACTAAGCACAGATTGAACTGAAAAGTTCATTCCATTTTGCCTCGCAGATCAAAAGAAGCAGTTGTGGTGTTACAGCCACAGTGACCAGGTTACAGTTAATTTCCAAATGAATAAATGAGACATGTTTTGGTGGAAGGGTGAAACAGCAATTCGGATGGAGATAAAGGAAAATGAAAAACAGCAAGTGCTCCAGATAAGGATTAACATATCATCTCAGTTATGATAATTTATTAAATGAAGAATATTCTCCTAAACAAGTGCGTTCTGAATGTTCTAAACAACATTTGACTGAAACTTTCAATAGGAACATCTTATGGATACTGCGGATAAAAGGAAGCACAAAGGCCCCAGGAGCATCTTTTGGCAGGAAGTTAATTTTTCGACAATTGCATCACGTCCTGTTGAGTAAATGACACATTTTTAAATGACTAAGGCAGGCAATATCAATAACCATCAGCCGACAACAGAATCGTGGGAGCTGGACCGGTCCTGACAGAGAGGAATTAACAGTTGGCACGAAAGCAGAGATGTGCAGCAACAGTCTCTCTCTGATCCAATGCCTCTTCCCTCCTGGGCAGGTCACGATTGATACCTTCTTTCTACCAGCTAAATAAAAATGATTTTGTGAGCATTTGTTTTTCCACAGAAAGTTGATGGGGTCACTTAAATAATGAAGGCTTGCATTGACACAACACTTTCCATGACCTCGAGGTCACCGACAGCTAAAGTGACCTCGAGTCACCTTCCAGCTACTTCATTTGCTTCAATGCAGGAAGCACGGTAGTTCAGCTGGGCCCAGCAAGCTTCCACAATATCAAGGTGATAACAACCTGGTTGTTGTTTACTTTTTTAAATAAAAATTCAGAGTACCCGATTAGTTTTTTTCCCAATTATGGGGAAATCCATCTACCCTGCCCATCTTTGGGTTGTGGGGGTGAAACCCACACAGACACGGGGAGAATGTGCAAACTCCACACGGACAGTGACCGGGGCAGGGATTGAACGCAAGTCCTCGGCGCCGTGAGGCAGCAGTGCTAACCACTGCGCCACCATGCCATCCTCAGATTTGTTTTTATGGTGTTAGTTATGATATTAGTGTTGGCCAGGACATCAGCGATAACTCCATTGCTCTTCTTCAACATAGTGCCCTGGGACCTTGTACACTGACCTGGAGCACAGGGCCTCAGCTTAACATCGCATTCTCCCACAATCTAACGTGGACCCACTGTGCAGTTTTAAAGCATCTTGCCTTATCAGAACAGCCAAGTTACTTATGAATGAGACATTCAACTGAAGTCCAGTGCTCAAACAATGAGAGCAATTCTGCTTCCTAATCTGAAAAGCAGACAGACTGCGAGAGATCTATGCTGGTCAACATTCTTCCTTTAGCCACCACCATAAATTAATTGGTCAGTCCTTTCTCCCCTCAAATGGAGAACTCGCTGCATGCAAAGTGGGTGCTCAATGCACCTACATAACCATAGCACCTGACACCCAGGTCTTGATCATGAAATGCTTTGGGCCTTGCTGATGATATAGCACAAGCTCCAATTATTTTAACATAAATTCTATAGGAGGCCAGCAGAACTAGTAGATAGATGCCATTTCTACTCCGTCAACAAGTTCAAGAAATTCTGCAGGGTGTATTATCCAAGTATTGTTACTAAAGGAAAAAGGTTCTCACCTACTGACCTCCCCTTCAAATCACCATTCCCACCCATCTGCATCGGAGGAATAATTAAGTGATCAATGACATGGGTATGATGTGCAGCATGTCAGCATGATATCAAGAATAGTTTTACAGTCCCCTACGTGGGAGGTCTGCCAGGGAAGCCGTTCTGAAGCCTCAGCTGCCAATGCCACCCTGTACCAGTCAGGAAAGAAGAAATTATGCCACAATGGGAAGAATGGATGAGACAACTCACCTTAACAGCATTTCTAGCACCGAGGGAAATGACCAGCCTCTACACAAATGCAACTCACTAGCACACAAACCATTCTGGACACAGCGAATGAATTTTGTCTCACCAGTCTACTAATTCATTTTGGGGGGGGGGGGGGGGGGGGGGAAAGAGAAGGCAATGTACATATACATACATTTATAATGAATAAATGTAATACAGGAAATCCAGAGATATAGAACATAGAACATAGAACGATACAGCACAGTACAGGCCCTTCGGCCCTCGATGTTGCACCGACATGGAAAAAAAAAACTAAAGGCCATCTAACCTACACTATGCCCTTATCATCCATATGCTTATCCAATAAACTTTTAAATGCCCTCAATGTTGGCGAGTTCACTACTGTTGCAGGTAGGGCATTCCACGACCTCACCACTCTTTGCGGAAAAAACCCACCTCTGACCTCTGTCCTATATCTATTACCCCTCAATTTAAGGCTATGTCCCCTCGTGCTAGCCACCTCCATCCGCGGGAGAAGGCTCTCGCTGTCCACCCTATCTAACCCTCTGATAATTTTGTATGCCTCTATTAAGTCACCTCTTAACCTTCTTCTCTCTAACGAAAACAACCTCAAGTCCATCAGCCTTTCCTCATAAGATTTTCCCTCCATACCAGGCAACATCCTGTCTCCTGCCTGTTATATTATGTTGGAAGGAGATAGGTCAAAACTGGTACCTCACAAAATGTAGACGGTAATTATTTGAAATATACACAGAAAATCTCTCCGGGAACAGAAAATAATGGATCTGAAGACTCTTAATTATCGACATCAATCATACTTATCTTTGAATGTACTCGCCTAGTGTTTGTTTTCTAATTGAGTTTTGTGCCCATAAAGAGATAGAGCTTCACTTCAGTAACAGAAGGATGATTTGCACAATATGTGGCAGAATGCGCATGCCCTTTTAAAACAGCTGGCAAATATTACTTAGTGATCATAAGACAAAAGAATTACAAGCAGTGGAAATATGGCCCCTCAAAGCTGTTCAGCCAATCTGCGAGATCATGACTGAATTTTTACATCAACTCCATTTCCTGCCCCATCACCATGACCCTTAGTGTCAAAACTCCATCTAGTTCAAATATTAAGAATAGACTTGCACTTATAAAGCGCTTTCCACAACCACTGGACAGTGCTTGAGAGCCAATGATGTATTTCTGAAGTAATTACTATGCAGCAGCCAAAAAACACAGAAGAACTTCCACAAACAGCAACGTGATAACGATCAGACACTGTGTTTGCCATGTTGACAGGCCACAGGATAGACTTTGGCCAGAATATGATGGACAACTCCCCTGCCCGTCTTCAAATTAGTGCCATGGTGTGTGTTGCATCCACACTAGCAGGCCAACAGAACCTTGGTTCAACAACTCATTTGAGATGGCATCTCAAACAATGCTTCCCCAACGCTGTACTGAGTATCAGCCTTGAATAAATGTAAGAGAGGACTTGAACCCAAGAGGGGAGTGCGCTACCAACTGAGCCATTGTAACAGAGTATCCTCATTTCTCTGGGATAGAAAATGCCAAAGATCCACAACCTTCCGCGTGATAGATACAGCACTTAGGGCGAAGGGGATCAAAGGATATGGGGGGGGGGGGGGGGGGGAGGAGAAGTGGGCTATTGAGTTGATGATCAGCCATGAATGGCCTCATCCTGCTCCAATATTCTATGTTTCTAAGAAATTTCCCATCTTTGTCCCAAATGACCAGCCCATTTTACTGCGGCTAGTACTCCTGGTTTAGCTCACTCGGCTAAATCGCTGGCTTTTAAAGCAGGCCAGCAGCACGGTTCGATTCCCGTACCAGCCTCCCGGACAGGCGCCGGAATGTGGCGACGAGGGGCTTTTCACAGTAACTTCATTGAAGCCTACTCGTGACAATAAGCGATTTTCATTTTTTTCATTTCTGGTTCTCAACAACCCAGTTAGGTGACTCAGCCACCTACTGCTCAGTGTTATGCATGTTTCAATGAGATTACTTCTCATTATTCTACACTCTCCTGCTAGAACAGCACCCTCACCCCAGGAAACAATGAATCTTTGTAGCAGCAACGCTCCCCATCACCTGCTTGGCCCCACCCTGTTTGCATGTCACAGGAGTTACGCTAACATTTGGTTAAATAAAAAAGTGTTAAGAACATAAGAAATAGGACCAAAAGTAGGTTGTTTCACTCGTCACCTACTTCATTGGATAAGCATATGGATGATAAGGGCATAGTGTAGGTTAGATGGCCTTTAGTTTTTTTTTTCATGTCGGTGCAACATTGAGGGCCGAAGGGCCTGTACTGTGCTGTATCGTTCTATGTTCTATGTTCATTATTTAGTAGAAACATAGAAAATAAGAGGGGACCATTTGGCCCTTTGAGCCTGTTCCACCATTCATTATCATTGCTCATCACCCAACTTAATAGCCTTACCCCCCATATCATAGGAAATACCATAGAATTCCTACATTGCAGAGGCCATTCAGCCCATCGAGTCTGCACCGACCCCCTGATGAGTACCTCATCTGTGCCCACTCCCCCACCTACACATACTCCACACAGATGATTACCCAAGTCCGGAATTGAACCCAGGTCTCTGGCACTGTGAGGCACCAACCACTGCTAGCCACTGTGCCACCGTACCACTTGTATCCTGTTTGGGGTGGCTCGGTAGCACAGTGGTCAGCATAGTTGCTTCACAGCTACAGGGTCCCAGGTTCGATTCCCGGCTTGGGTCACTGTCTGTGCAGAGTCTGCGTTTTCTCCCTGTGTCTGCGTGGGTTTCCTCCGGGTGTTCTGGTTTCCTCCCACTGTCCAAATATGTGCAGGTTAGATGAATTGGCCATGCTAAATTGCCCCTTAGTGTCCAAAAAGGTTAAGTGGGGTTACTGGGACAGGGTGGAGGTGTGGGCTTAGGTAAGGTGCTCTTTTCAAGGGCCGGGGCAGACTCGATGGGCCTAATGGCCTCCTTCTGCACTGTAAATTCTATGATCCTTCGATCCCCTTTGCCCCAAGTGCAACATCTAACTGCTTCTTGAAAACAGAGTCTTTTGGTCTCAACTGCTTTCTGTGTTAACAAATCCCACAGGTCGACCACTCTTGTGGGTAAGACCTTTCTCCTCATCTCTGTCCTAAATGGTCTACCCTGTATCCTCAGAATGTGACCCCTGCTTCACCACCATCGGGCATATTCTTCCTGCACCTACCCTGTCTCGTCCTGTTAGAATTTTATAGGATTCTATGAAATCCACCTCTCCAGCGAATACAATTCTTACCAACTCAATCTCTGCTCATACATCAGTCCTGCCAGCCAGGAATCAGAGTGGTAAATTTTCTCTGCACTCCTCTATGGCAAAAACATTTTTCCTCAGATAAGGAGACCAAAACTGCACACAATGTTCCACGTGTGGCCTCACCAGGGCCTTGTATAACTGCAGCAAGGCAATCCCTGCTCCAATATTCAAATCCTCTCGCTGGGAACATACCATTTACCTTCTTTACCGCCTGCTGAACCTGCATGCTTACCTTCAGCAACTGGTGTACGAGGACACTCCAGTTTCGGTGCAAATTCCCCTCTCCTAATCTATGACCATTCAGATAACATCATGCCCTCCTGCTTTTGCTGCCAAAGGAGATAAGGTCATCCAAATTATGCCGCATCTGCCATTAATTTGCCCACTCACTCAACTCGCCCAAATCACACTGAAGCATCTCTGCATCCTCCTCACAGCTCATCCTCCACTCAGCTGTGTCATCTGCAAATTTGGAGACATTCCATTTTGTTCCCTCATCTAAATCATTAATATTTATCATGAATAGCTGAATCCCGGCACCAATCCCTGCGGTGCCCCACGAGTTACTGCCTGTCATTTGAAAAAAGGCCTGTTTATTTCTTCTCTTAATTTCCTGTCTGCCAACCAGTTTTCTACCCATCTCAATACACTACCCCTCAAGATCATGGTTGATCGGATTGTGGTCTCAACTCCACTTTCCTGCCTATTCCCCCAACCAAATAACCCTCAACACCTTTGTTGTTGAAACATCCAATTCAGCTCGGAATAGATACAACGACCCAGCCTCCCTACTCTCTACGGCTAGATACTTCCAATGATTAATGGCCACCTGGGAGAATAAATTCCTCCCATTTGAAAGTGCCCTCTAGTTCTAGATTCCCCCTGCACACCAAAAGAGCCGGGGGGGGGGGGGGGGGGGGAGATGAATTCAATCCTGTTAACCCACCACAGGACCGTATATATTTCAAGAGGATCACATCTCATTCTTCTAAACGTGAAGTATCCTCAGAAAAACAGTAGCACTTCAACCTCGTGAATCTTCTTTGAACTTTGTCTTCAATGTAAGCTTATCCCTCCTTCATATGGAGACCAAAGCTGTACACATGACTCTAGGTGCCACCCCACCAATGCCCTGTTCATTGTTTAAAGACTTCCCTACTTTTAAAAAGCAAGGTTAAAGGATCATAACTCTATTTCTAAATGCAGTCACTGATTAAAGCACTGTTTACAACATCACAATTATCACCTCCATCTTTGATGATATCTGCTGTAACCTTATGCAATCTGGACAACTGCAACACCAGCTGGTATCATCTTAATATCAGAGACTGCATTGGAAGCAAAAGATCACCACTAA